>NC_137293.1:14705207-14734398 GCF_907165135.1 Oikopleura dioica | reverse complement strand
CTGAGTGAAGGAAATCTTCAAGCTTTCGTTGCTGACGAGTGGTACGGCGCTGCTACTCCTTACTCTGTCCGAAATTTCTACTACCAAGACCTTACCTGCCCTAGTCCATGCGATGGTAAAGCCAATTGCGAGACTTTTGTCAATGAATGCGAAGTCTTCCCTGCACGAAATCAGCAGTTAGCAACAGTTGAAGCCGCTTTGAATTTCAAAGCTTCCGCTGAAGTTTACTGTGATCATGCCATGCCTCTCGATGGTCGATGGAAAAATGTTCTCCGCATCGGTGGTGGTGGCGATCTCGGCCAAATCGGAGATCGAGTATTCGCTATCTGGCGAAGACCGAATCAAAACAGGCTTTACATCTCCGTCAACGATCCTACAACGAGTCACAAGGAGCGAGTAACTACTGCCGAGTGCATTCAGGGTGAATGGAACACCTATTCTGTTGAAGTTCGCCAAGTCGAAGCAAACCCATCAATTCTCAAATACGTTCTCACCTTTGATGATGAAGAGATCTTTGAAGGATCTTACGATAAATCAGGCACCTTGTCCGAGGGCGCTCTTCAAGTTTCGGCTTCAGATGATTTCTACGAGTCAGCTTCAACCTATGCCGTTCGAAATTTCTACTACCAAACTTTTGATGAAGTTGCGGAAGTCGCTTGCACAGATGGCACTGATCCTTGCGATGGACTCGAGAATTGTAACACTTTCGTTGATAGCTGTGCAGTCCGCCCATCAAGAAATAACCAGGTTTCCACTGTCACCCCTGCTATCAGCTACAAATTATCTGCAGATGTTCTTTGCAATAAGGACCTTTCTACCGATGGTCAGTGGAGAAACATTCTTCGTGTTGGTAATGGCAGTGGCGATCTCGGCCAATCTGGCAATCGAGTATTCGCACTTTGGCGACGACCAAACCAAAACAGGATTTACATCTCTGTGGACAACCCAACAACGAGCCATCATGAACATGTTACTACGTTCGCCTGCACCGACGGAGAGTGGAACACGTATTCTGTCGAAGTCAATCAGCGCGAATCAGATCCATCCGTAACCGAGTATTCTGTAACAGTCGACGGCGAGGAAGTCATTGCTGGATCCTACAGCACTAGCGATGTTTTCACTGACAGCGATCTTAAAGTTTTCATTTCTGACGATTACTATGAACCAGCTTCTGTATACTCTGTCCGAAACTTCTTCTACCAGACCTTTGAATAGGCTGGACGTAATTTTACTGTACTGTGCGTTTCAAATTGTCTCCCTTTATGATACTTTGATAATGAATAAATCAATAAATTTGTGATCTTTTGATAGACTGAATCTTTCTGGCAATTGGGAACGGAGAAAGCAGCCAATAGGAGCTCTCGTAGAATCAAAACGAGAAAAAAGGGTAAAAATGCTTTCTAGGGCGATTTTTCAGAGAGATATTGTAACTCTTTCTTACCGAAGAATTTCAACGTGTTCAGTTCAATTTTCTTCGAAGCTTGCGAAGGTAAACGATTTTTAAACCTAATAATCAGAAATAATCATTTCGATATTGTCAATATATCATATTGACCATTATCATATTTTCAATTAGAAAATTTGAAAATAATAAAATTTACGATATTCTTAGACTGATTTTGCGGAATGCCACCACTCTTCAATTTGGGCCTCAACTTTCCTTCCATTCGAAAAGACCGCCGTTCCTATCGACCGAACGCTTGAACGCGCCGTCGAATCCAACCCAAAAATGACCCCTGAGAAGGTGGCGGATCAACTCGAAGCTGAGCCGATTATTCGCCCAAAACTTCAATTTCTTCAGCCGCTGATGTTCGCTGTCCTGTTTTATCTATTTGCTGTCAGAATTCAACAACTCAAACATCTAAGCAGACTCGAACAAGAAAATCAAGAATTTAATGCACTGACAGGTTTTGAAACGAATTAATTCCGTATCTTTACCTAATTTAAAGATGACGAGAAACGATCTTTATTCGAAACAGATGAAAATTACACTTTCTACCGAAGCATTTTGGATCTTTATTTTGGAACTTGCTTTACTGCTCTTGTTTTCTTTCGTCTTGCTGCTCTCAGGCGCTTCACAATTGCTAAGCAAGCCTGGTTCTGGTAGACCTAAAATTTATAAAGCAGTTTTCAAGTTATTCTCTTAGTGGAAAAACGGGAGTGACCACAGTTCGAGTTCAATCAGTATCCATCGCTGGCAACGCACCAACTTACATCAACGTCCCTCCCAGTTCGACCGATTTCGTCATCACTGCCGACCTCAATGAGATCCAAAATATTCCTGCTCTGAGGCAAGAGCCAGAAAATACAGTTGATAAGATTTTGCAAAAACTTATTCCAAACAACAAGGTGCCGTTTTAAAGCTCGTGAGTCATGACGATTCTAAACTACTTTCAGATAAGCAGCTCTGCAATCGGAGACAATGGAGGACTAGCGCTAGTTTTTCCATCTTGCTATCTTGATATGGGCGCTGCTTTTGGCACGTTGGAGAATTTGACAGTTATCATCAACGGCGAAGTGGCGCAGACGATGCATGAAAAGGCTAAGGAAACGAAACGTTTTTCTGAAACTGCGTTTGGTGCTAAATTTATTCGGGAGACAGCAAAACTGTGACTAAAATGGTAATAAATCGTTTATTTTGTCAATTAAAACAGTCAAATTCGTCATATTTACAGAAATAGAAGTCGATTTTTATCAAATCGTTGTTTTTTCCAGGACATTTTCACAAGTTGTCCTCTTCGTTGGTCTCCAATGGAATTCCTATATACAGGGCGATATATTTATAAAAAAAAAGCTCAAAATTGTGGTTATGTTAAATTTAAATAAGGGATAATATCAAGTCCATTGACGGCAGGCCATTTGCAATCTTCTGGGAATATTATCCTTTTTTAAATTTAAAAACTCATTTGTTGAAGTTAACCGGCATAAAATACTTTAAAAAGTTAAGACTCGCAGGTCGGAACAGGACTCGACCACTTGCATTTGTTCCCTCTTTTGTTGCAAGAGCAATAGATGGAACTAGCGCCATCGAGTTTAAGTCCCTTTTGCACCTAAAACGGCAACTAGCGCCCGCGTTTTGTCCTGTGCAGTTGGCACTTTCGAGCCCGGCGGATCGTTCAATCGCATCGCAAGACGTCACTTTTTGGGGTCGGCCAGGCATACTCAAGCTCCGTGCTTGTAGTAATCCAGTACCTGCTTTGTTCTTTCTGTTAGGTCTCCCCGAGCGAGCCGTGATGAGAGACTCACTCTGTCGCATCCTTAAAACATTTTAGAAGTGTGTGGTAATGGCAGTAGAAAAACCTGTAAAGGGTGATTTCTTGTTCTTTTCCTCCAAGTGCCTGTCTAGCAAACTCAATTTGACGGCGAGGATCGCCTATATTCGCCCATGTATCGTAAACGCCGAACGCGCGTAAAACTCCCTCGTCAGGCTCGCAGTTGACTTTGTCATCATTTCGCCAGAAGCAGTTGTCTTTTCGGCAGAAGCACTCTTTCTCCGAACGCCCAGTTGTTAATCTTTGCGGGTTCTTTAATTCTTTCTTATCGAATAAAATCTGTCAGAGAACAACTCATCGAACCCTTCCTGTAACCGGGAAAACATGTGAGATCACATACTTCTTCTTTCAAGAAAATACTTACCCCATCAACAGTGATCGCCATGTCGCAAGTAAAAAAACCTGGATAGCTGTCGATAGCGGAGCCTCTTGGATCGGAACAAGTGCCAATGTCGTAGCCAGCTTGGTGCTCTTCGAAATCCGCTGAAAGATCCAGGCACACAAAATCAAGTGGGTTCTTGCGCCATTGGTACACTCCGCGTGATACTTCTCCGCATTTTAGTCGCTAATAAGTTATTAGTAATAACGCTCAGATTCATTTACTTTTGCAAAAAAACTTACATTTTTATCGCCGTATCCAGCCTCTAAAAATCCCTCAGAACAGGTCAATTTGCAAATTGTGTCCTCTCTGGTTCCTTGAGTGCAGAGGAAGTTTCCATTTTCAGGTTGAACCAGATCTGGACAGAAATTGAACTCAGTAACCGTGTTGTCAAACGCGTTGTATGTTTCCCTTTGAATCGGGACGCATTGTGGGAAGATCGCTGAAGCATCTCTGAAGATATTCGTGCTCCAACCGGTGGAAGACTGAGTGAACGATCTTGGAGCGATTCCGACTGGCTGACGTCCGAGGACGAATGCCGATCGCTGACGAAGGGCGAGCTCTAGCACTGCTCCTCGCTGACTCCAAAGGCAATCCTCGCCCTGGCAGTCGCAGTCGTATTGAATGGCACGCAAATTGGTTTCCGTCAAAGCGTAACCGTCATTGCAGGTGCTATAGCAAACATCGCCGTCTTGGGAGTCAGCGCGAGTCCGTTCACAGACCCACTTTCCATTTTCAATGTCTGGCAAAGTCGGGCAAATCGGAACAGTAAGGCCCGACTTTATTGTGCACGCATCAAAAGCTTCGCCATCCCAAGTACACTGCTTTGGAAATTCGATTGGGCCAAATGTTGTGAAGCAATTGCATTTCCGCGAGACCTCACCGACTGAGTTCTCGTAGTTTTCAAGGCAACTCAAGGTGCAAACAGAGTTGTGCTCTAGTTTGTCTTCTGTGTCGTCGCATTTGTACTCGGCATTTTCAACATGTGAGAAAGCAGGGCAGATTGTTGTCGGCGATCTTTGAATGTAAGTACTCGACGCTGCATACTCGCCTTTGTCGGGTTCAATCAAATCACGTAGCTCAATTTTTGCGTAGTGAATAGTGAACCTTTTCCTGAGATAGCAGATGCCTTCCCAAGTACAGTAGCGACAAGCGGGAACTTTTTCATTCTCCTCTTTTGATCTCTTTATTCCTCCTCTTGTTCTTGAAGTAGTCTCCGACTTTTCGAGAAAAGGGGTTTTTGAAAAAATGTGATCTGTGATAATTGCTCGTTCTGGATCTGATAAGGTATTTAAGAGTATTACGCCACCTAGAAGTTGATAGCTAGTTCTAAATCAGCGCAATAATATAATCTGCGTGGCAGGATCGCCGTCGCTGACGAAGAAAAATATAGTAGCGCGAGGAACGCTCGGACAAATAAGCGAAGACGACGCGCAGGGGAAAGTGAACGAAAATCATTTCTAATTCGTAGACTTCTTGAATCAGAGATTTCACGACTTTGATCAACGCAGACTTCGAAATTTATCGTGTCATCGAACACGTTTTTGTGGAAACTTGTCAAAACAGAAGAATTATTTAAAGCCCAGAACTTCAAGTTTTGAAAAGAAGGTCATTTATTTTGACTCTAACGATAAGAAGTGTATCTTCTTGAAGAAGAAAAGGAAGAAGACGGTGTATAACTGCTGGTTGTAGATGACGAATATGGCCTCGAAGAGTAGGATCCAGTTGAAGAGGATGAAAAAGGCGTCTGGCTTTTGTATGATGAATAGCTCGAATACGAAGAAGGAGTGTAGGATGAACTGTATCGTGAGGAACTGGAGCTGGGACTATCAAACGTGTTGTTGCTCCGCCCAATCGAGCTTGTGTAACCTCGAGAATAAGCACCAGAAGTCGAAGAACTCGCAGTGCTTCTATACTTGGTTGTATATGTAGAAAATCTGTCTTGGTCGGTGAATGAAGATCTAGGTCGATAACTGACACTTTCATCCCTTCAAAATAGTTAGAACGCATAAAATCGGCGTTGCAAAAACCTGCTTTTCACTAACGATTCTCGCACATCTTTTGCTCTTTTCTCAGATTCTGCACACTTTTCATCAATTTCTTTCAGCCTTTCGCTTAATTTTTTCTCTGCCTTGTTCTGAACATACTGGCCGATCTTGTTGACAGACCCATCTTTTCGAATAGCTTTAGTTGATCCTTCTTTTCTAAGTGAAGAAAGTCCATTTCTTCGATCAGTCCCTTTTCAGTGCTTAATTTTTTGGCGTCAGAAGCCGTTAGAAATGGCCAGCTTACTTGAAAAGAAGAAGGGAATTGTCAATACACGTCAGGTTCGGGGTTCGAACATCCTCCAAAAATGCGATGCTTTCGATATTCAGCTTGTCCTCGTTTCGGTAATGTAGAAGTTCTTTGAAAGAGAGCGAAACCAGGCGAACTGGCTCATCTTTTGCAGAGAAGCCGAGAATGACGCTATCCTGCGCTTAAAGATTTTCCATGATGCTAAAGAGAAGGCCTTACGTTAGTCACATGTCCTCTAACGTCGGAAATTTCAAGTTTTTCGCCCTGGCTGTCTATCGGGCGTATGCGGTTACAAAAGTAGACTTTTTCGAATTCGACTTCGCAGAAGAACTTGACGACGCGGTGAACTTCGATAATTTTGTGCACTACGATGAGAAACTGCTCTTCATTGAACATAAACCATTTTGACCAAACTGGAACTTTTGGGTCATTATCTTCGATCTGGATTTCTGATATTTCAGCGCCTGTTTTTGTGGAATAAACCCACAGCTCTCTATTCCGGTCACGCAAGTTGTTACCGACGGTGTTCCATTCGACAACTGCGTATTCTCCAAGCACGTTTATATTCGGCTTCCAAGTGAACATGCCAAAGTTCATCGGCTCGAATCCAAACTCAGCGTCAAAGAGGGGCCGTTCCAGAGCGTCAGAGAGATTGTAACTGACGATTTGGTCATTCGAGTTCGCGCTAAGATGAAATTTTATGATCGCTTTGAGATAATTTTTACCTGATGAAAAGTTGATTGGGATTAGACGGGTTGAGATGAAGTTCGCCTGAAGGAAGAATTTGCTTTGAAAGAGTTTCCATGTGATATGCTCAATAAGAAAAAAATATCAAAAAGTCTTTTCCTGAAGCTCGCCGTCATAGTTAAAGATCTTGGTGCTCCAGGTGTTCCCTGACCAAATAGAACTACACGAGAATTAACATCAGTCTCATATAATTTCTATCGTTACTAAACGTTTGTTTCAAATAATCCCCTTTTCAAATGATGAAAGACTCAGTAGCGACCAAGCCGAGCCAAACCGTGAAAGTCGCCCTCTCATAAGCACAAAACTGCTCTCTTCAGACGCAAGTTTTTAAACTTGAACACGTTTGTCGAAAAGAAGATCTTGCATAATTTCCTAAGGGTCCACGTTCCGGTGTCAATTACAGAGATCCAACCATAAGGCTCCAGAACGACAAGTTTATCTTCGAAAATTGTGTAGTGCTGATAATGATATTTTACAGGCATTTCTTCATCGAGGCTTTCAAAACATATAAATTTTTATAAAAGCCGAAACAGGTTTTTTCGCAAGACTAAGAAAGCCAAACCTAATTGCTCATCAATGCTGGTAATATCCTTGATTCTGTGAATTTTCCGCTGAAAATTGCCTTTCTTTGTTTTTATTCCAGCTTTTCGCTTTTCTCAGATGTTATTACGCCCTAACGCGAGCTGTCTCTTCCGAGAATTAATGAAAATGAAATTTTAAAGCAGTTCTTTTCAAATAAAAACATGAGGAAAAAAGGTAAAATCTGTTCCTGTTGTCGGTAGAGGAAACGTGAAATAGAGTCTGTGACGGTCATAAACTTGTTTGAGCAAAATCGTAATTCTTTTTAAATATTTTTTAATCGGCGAATTTCATAAAATTGGAACCTTTGTCGATTTGATCCTCGAAATCATCGTTGACGATTGACTCATCTTCTTCTTGCGAAAGGGAAAACGGGAGAAGTTCGAAGTTTTCGACGAGACTTCGATGATGACGAGATGTGTGTGCTAAGCTCAAGATATCCTTTGGTTTTAACGTCCAAAATATTTCTTCTATGATGTGATCGAGATTTCTCTCAGCAATTTTTGAAATAATATCATTCATGCTATTTTTTTCTCAAGAATAGATTTTCCCCAAAATAGGCAGCACACCTACACGGGTTCACACGCGTCAGCTGTGATCCAGACTTGATCATCCAGAAGACTCTCCAACATTGCAGAATAAACGAGCTTTGGCATAAGCAAAATTAAGATGCAATTGAAAAGCTCAGTGAAAAAATCGCGTGCAGGATCCTATTAAATCACTGTAATTGAACTTCACTTGGTGTCTTGTTATGCAATTTTATTTCGTTTTAATCAGACCCCAAAACGTCAAATGCGGTCGCAACCTTATTTTCCTTTGAATCGCTGCATAAAAGAACCATTAACGCTATTCTCCACTGCAGAATAGAAAAGAGTCTTTTTCGCCATGGGTGAGGATAAAAAAGAAGACTTTTTTGATATTAGCGGGAGCTCTTGCGGCTGGTTAAAGTATATTTTTGCGAACAAGATCAGTATTCCGAGAAGGCTTATGTGGGCGATGGTTTTCATTAGTGGCAATTATGTCGCTTTCTATCACATCTGGCGAATCGGAGTCAAATACTATCAGGTTCGACTATTGTTGATACTGCTCAAAGTTCTAGTAAATGTTCAGTACCCGCATTCAATAAAGGATCGAGCGAAGTATGAGGTCGACTCTTTTCCCGTGATAACTGTTTGTCTAAACTCGATGCACTCGCGAAAAAAACTGATGAAACTTCACCCAGAGTTGGGAATTCAACATCGTGGTAATGAGATCAAAGACAATTGCTCCCTGTGGGATTTTTACGGGCACAACCACGACGGGTACAAACATGATCTGTCGCTTTTTGACCACATCGATCTTGAAACTTTCTACAACGAAACGTATTCTGCGTTTCTTATGATCTCATGCAAGTACAAAAAAGACGACTGTACCAAGTGGTGGAAGGTAAACGAAGCATTTGATCATTTTTTAAAATTCATTTCTAGCGCACATTGACTCTGTATGGAAACTGCCAAGTATTGGATCTTGCTGCCGTGCCGGACATAAAGTCCAAGTCGCCCGATGGATTTCGGTCATTGCAGATGGTGCTGGCGTACAATCAAAGCGACTGGACATACGGCTGGAACTCGTTCATGGATGGATTCTCAATATTTTACAACCCCGAAGGAGAGACTGTTCTCGACCCCATGAGAAGGTGAATCTTGATTAGAACGTTTGAGCTACTCAATTTACTAGCATTACTGTCAATTCCCGAATCGTTCCAATCATGTTTCTCCAGCAACATCGTAACATCAAACTTGGGCAGCCCTACACCGAGTGCATCAAAAACGGATCTCTTGCCTATTTCGACCACTACAGCAAGTACAATTGCAACTACGAATGCTTGATCAAAGAAGTATACAAAAAGTGCAGATGTTGGGTCCCATATTTTCCGAAGACAACTGACTACCCTGTTTGTATGTACCACGAGCACACGAGATGCGTCGCTCACATTCTCAAGGAGTTCATGTATTCAAACTGCACTTGCCCGGTCCCCTGCTCGGAGCTCTTTTATAAGAAAACAGTTTATTACACTGAGATGCATCAGAACTTCCGGAATAAAACAGCGGAGATGCTCAAACGATTCCCAGATATTGCATTGGCTTCAGTACGAATCTCGCTTCCAGAAAACTACGAAATGCAACACGAAGAACAAGCAGACTACGAAATAAGCCAGCTTTTCTCAGGTCTAAACTGTTTTCATTTAGACATTGAATTTTGACTTTAGATGTGGGTGGAGCAATGAGCCTCATTCTTGGGATATCTCTTGTTTCCCTTCTCGAGCTTTGTGAGCTCTTCTGCATTGGATCGCGAATGGGCTGGTTGAACAGAAAAATAATCGCCGCCAAGTCAAGAAGTAGCTTCCAACAAATAGGACCCGCAATGGTTGGTCTTGCAAACTCGATGAAAGGCTCCGTTGGTATTATTGCAAACTCGGATGCGAGAGGTAATGAGATACTTTAATTGCGTACTTTAATACCTGAAGACTGTCCTTCAAAAAGGACTTTGCCTGAGAACTCGGAAATTAATAGAAGCAAAAAAAGACACGTTCGGTAAAAATAATAATAAAGATAAATCATCGCTAACAAAAATTTAGTTGAAATAATAGAAGAATCGGACAATGAAACAGTGTTGTCACCGGACTCGCCATATCTAAGGTAAATATTGAAAATCTTGGAGTACAGTGGTTACCCATCTTAAGAGGCCCTAACTTAAGAGGACTTTTGCGTCAATTTGGCTAATTTTGTCATCCTAAAAAGTTCCAACTTAAGAGGACTTTCTTGATGATTTTTATTAAATTTCGGGAAATATCTTGGCAAACAGTGAGTCATTAAGCATTTTTTTTTTACAGTAAAGAAACTCGAAATCTTTGACTGCTTTTCTGGCCATTTTGAAGGCGATGGCTTTGCAATGTCGGCTTCATCTGAACCTGGAATTTGAGGTTCTTCCTCAATATCCATCGGGGTCGCAGCTTGTGTATCATCGATCTGAAGCGCCAGGAAATGCTCGATCAATTCTTCTTCGTCTTCTTTCTCCAAGATACTTTCGAAAACGTCCAAGCCCTCGACGTCTTCAACATTCTCCTCGTATTCTTCTTCTTTAATCAGTCCAGTATTGATCCAATTTCGCTTGAAGATTGCTGGATTCATGTAAGTGAAGATTTCGTTGGCTTTTCTCACGAGCTCTTCCTCTGTGATATTAAGATGATCGTGATCGACGATAAAATCATCGAGGTAGTAGCAGATTTTTAAATTGTGGAAGAAGCTTGTAAGCCGGACAGTTATCGATATACATCAAATAACGCTGCGATGGATTTTTTTCTTTCAAAAACGCCGAAAGACGAGTCAGCTCCAGAATAAATATCGCTCTTGTACACCAGGCGGAGGAATTCCAGTATAGTCGAAAATCTTAAAATTAATAAGCTTTGTTTTTTTCAATTTTTACCTTTAAAATCTCGAAATTCTATTTCATGAAATTTGAGATTTTTAGAGGAGGAGGGCTTGGAGTTGTCGAAGTTTGGGTTGGCCACTCGTTCTATCTGCTTTCTTGGTGCGCCTTTCCATTTACTTCCTTGATTTCTTATTATGATTGCGGGGCGGTAATCTTTTAGCGGCCCAAACGCAGAGATTGTCGGGATATATGTAAACCGCTCTTTTTGATGAGCAATTTTCGAGAGTTGATCATCTGATCCAAGCAGGATACGATTTCGCGTGTCAATCTCTCGGCTGACGCCTGTCTTGTCACAGTTCAGAATAGCACTATAATTTAATGATTTCAAAAATAAATTATCAAATCCTCACCTCAATGGATAATTCGAACGACAGGATCGTAAACGCTGAATTTCGAAATTTTTCTCTTCTTCACTGAGAAATATAACATCAGTTTTCTTGGAGGTTTTTCTTCCATAGTCACGTATTATTCTTTTGACAAAGCGTTTGGAAATACATAGATCCTGTATCTCTTTGTCATCGGGGAAGTTTTCATCGATCATTTTTCGTAACCATCTCGCGACTCCACGAAGTCTCATTTTATATTGGCGTTTCGGGTATAGTTGCTTGATTTTTTCTTCGAGCTTTTGCATTGATGCAGATTTCTTCTGCGTGAGTTGGTATTTGTGCTTCGTTTTCGATGACAGGATCGTAAACCTTTTGTTATAAAGGTTTGTAAATGTACATTTCGGAATATCTTGTCCATGCTCTTTTCGATAGAGCTCATTTACAGCCTTTTAGCATTTCTTTTGTTTGCACCTTTCACCAAAATCTCTGCATACTTTTTTCTCGGCCATCGTCATGCGAATTCTCTTTTCGGACATGTTTCCAGCAAAATATTTTTCGAGGAATGAACAAGTTAAGGACCCCCATCAAGATGAAAAAGTCAAAATTTTCAAATTTTTTTGCTTTTTGGGTTGTTTAGACCACGAGGAACAACTTTAATTCAGAAAATTTTTTGATCTTATAGAAAATTTTGGCAGAAAATGCCTTCAAAAATTGAAAATTAACATTGTCCATTTCCTAAAAATCTTTAGTTCGCTATTTTTTAATGGTAATTAAGGGTATACCAACCATAAAAACTATTTCTATCATAAACACGAGTATAAAAACGTTATTCAGGGCAATTTAGGCAATAATTACTGAAAATTAAAATCTGGAAATTCGACTAAGATTCGACTTATAAAATTTTAAAGGGGCTGTCTTCCTTAAGTTCGTCGACAAAAACTCTCAAAAAGCAAACGGTCGTAGCTAAGGGCGTTAACTTTACCATGAAAAATATTAAGGGTATACCCCAACGAAAACCCCAAAAAACGTTCACTAAGCAACTTTACCTTTAACGGCCTGTATAACCTTAAATTTGGCATCGAGAGATCATCTTAAAGGGAACGGTTGCAGTAGAGGGTTCGATCTAAAGGATGCAATTAAAATTAAGGGTCTGGCTAAGATAGTTTTAGAGAAAACTTTCACTAAGATGCCCTATTTTCGCGATTCTTGATGGGGGTCCTTAAAATTAAAAACATAAGTGCGCGCCTTGTTCTGGAAACAATAATCATGATCAATTTTTCCATCAAATGTCCAAATTTTGACTTCAGTAATGCTGCTTAGCTTCGACATTAGTGAGAAAAGAATTTTAAAATATGTATTCCTAAATTGACTCGAAATGTTCCAACTTAAGAGGACTTTCTCTCAGCCCTTGTCATCTCAAAAGGCCTCTTAAGATGGATACCAACTGTATTTTCCCGGCTTTTAGATTTTTCAAAAGAGTTTATCCGATGAATAATGATGGCTTCATTTTCTCAAACTCAAGCCTTGAAGAACCTGAGTATTTTTATGTCCCAAAAGAAAACACCCGAAAAACGAACTAGTACATCAAACGGAAACGATGTGCGATATAAACGTTACTGTTGTGAAAAAACTACCTTTTATTCAAATGAAATCTATGCGAAATATGCGTGCAAAAACACACATGAAACAGCTAGAAAAACAGCAGCAACGTTCGCTGCAATGTTCCACGACTTTTCCTCCTTGAGAATTTCACAGGGATCCACTTCGACATCATGTTCCTCGTTCGGTTGTTCTTCTGCGATGGAAATTTCTTCAGAGGAAGTTTTATTTTCACGAACAAGGCATTTCAGCCATTTTGGCACTTCTTGAACAAAACATGAATTCGTTAATTTTGAGTTTTTACCTGCTTGAGAGATTTCCTCCTTAGGTTTCAAGTCGCTAATAGATTTGCGCCTTTTATTAGAAAACCTAGTCCAGTATGTCATTCGTGGTAGATATCTTAGAATTTTTATCACCAGCTTTGTCTACTTCCTTACCTTGGGTCGAGCGGCGGAGTCAAAAGTGATACGACAACTGCGATGATCACCGTTAAAAATGCCAATAAAATCGCAAAATGTAAATAATGCATCTTCGACAAGACCAAAGGGTTTGGAAGCGTATCGCCACATAGCCCTGTTGGTTGCGTGAATTCAAGTAGCATTTTAGTCAGACCAATAATTAGTCCACATAAAAGCCCCCAAAAAGCGCCTGGCTCGTTGCAACGCGGCCAGAATATGCCAAGAACGAAAATTGTTACAACTGGTGGGCCGAGATACGATGTGATTGCTTGAATGTAGTCAAAAAGCTGTCCGTCAGATGAATTTTGAACGATAGGAAGCCAAAGAATTGAAATACCGCAGAGTGCAAGCATTGTAAGCCTTGAGATAATTAGCAGTTCTGCTTGTGAGGCATTTTTGCGAATTTTTGCATAGATGTCTACAACAAAATCACAAAAAGATCGAATGAATAGAAGCACCTAGAGTAAATAACGTAGCACCAGAATTGAACGTTGAGGTGAGAGAACTCATGAGAGCGGCGAGCATGACCGCCATGAGCATTCCTCGTAATCCTGCTGGTAAAAGACGAAGAATTAGTGTAGGATAAGCGATATTTGAGCAGCCAATGTTAGAATTGCAGTAAGACTTGCAATTGTCAGGATCAACGCAAGCAACTTTGAAAAGTTATTTTATGTTTTCAATGTCAAATTTTTCTATTTATAAATATACAAATTGGATTATGCTTTGATTTAATAACTGATTCCTTCATCGGTAAATAAGATGCGAGAAATCATTCCTGGAAACACCATCAAAAACACTGGTGTTACTTTGATAAGTCCAGCAATAACACATCCTAACTTCACATGGGACAAGTTTTTCGCAGCTAAACAGCGTTGAACAAGCACTTGATCAGTACACCAATACCATGTTGCAATGACAGTCAAGCCGAAAATTGCACCTGGCCAGGGTAGATCTGCGTCGGGTGCTCGCAGAACATGATCGAAATCATCTCTAACGGCACCACATGCATCGCCATTCTGCGTTTCTAGAGGCGAAAGGTAGTCAGAAGGAATCGAGCAGTTGTACTTGGCCCAGAGACTGTCCCATGCAGACTCATTCTCGCTTCCAATCTCATTGAACGCATAAACCGCCATAATGACTGAACCGATAACCATGATGACAGTTTGAAGAGCTTCAACGTAAATGACAGCCTTCAATCCACCGGCGACAGAATACGCAGCAGTGATAGCAAGGAGGATGATGATAGCCACATATAAATTCAATGATGGAATCGCAAGAGAAATGAATAAAGAGCCAGAGAATAAATCTGCGCTAATCTTCGTAAAAATATAAATGAAGAGAGACAAAACTGCTAAATAAAGCTGAATTCGCTCTCCTGGAAATCGACGTTGGAGAAACTCTGGCATCGTTTTGATTCCAGATGCAAGATAGACTGGAACGAAAAGCCAGCCAAGCATCAGTAAGCAAATCATCGCATTCCACTCAAACACACCAACTGCGATGCCAGCAGCGGCTCCTGATCCAGCCAAGCCAATAAAGGAAGAGCTTCCAATATTCGAGCTGTATAGAGAGAACGCGACAGGTAGAAACCACATGGATCGGCCTGCGAGAAGAAAGTCTGTTGCAGCTGACGAAGAAGCCTTCTTCTTTCCGACGAGAGAAATGCCAAGACCTGCTCCAAGTACGATCACAAAATAAACGCCAATAACAAGCCAGTCTCCCCACTCAAGAACAAGTCTAGCATTTCCTGCGTCGTCGACTGGTCGATCGTAGCAAGACTGTGGTTTAACATCGCTTCCATAGGGGATATTTCGTAGCCGGAAATCGCAGTACTCTTGGATAGTCGGATTGCGACTATCACAAGACATGACTCTTTCTCTTGAATCTTTTTCGGTAATCTTCGGGAAGAATGAAGAACATTTTGGTACTTTCACTTGAGCAAATTTGACGGAGAGACCGATGAAAAGAATGGCTGTTTTATGGGCAAATTTATTTTCTGAATATATGAACTGAGAATATTTATTCTGAATTGAACTTCTTCTAGACTAAAATATGTCAAACCATTCTTAACATATAGAAATATGATCATGAGTCAATCAACTGACTCCAGGGCAAGGTGATCGTCATCATAAAAGTTCTTTTATTATACTAGTGCGATGATAATCCGACTCCTTCGGCTCACTCGTGAAACAAAGGAACAATGAGAGGAATCTCAACAACATCGCTTTTTCTGTTAATTTTTTCGTATGCACAAGAAATAACTGTAGTGGACAAAATCTTCTCCAGCGATGTTAATTGTGAAGCGACAGAAGGCTGCGATCCCGAAAATGGTAATGAATTAACCACTTGCTTTTTAAACTCAATCCGATAGACCCTAAACATCCACAGAGAGTAGCAATATGTAAAGCGAATGTTCCTCACGAAGAATCCACTGACTTGACGTTTTATTTCGATGGACAACGAAGAAACAGCGCCGCTGATATGGTCTGTGAAAATATCAATAATCAAACTGTATGCGAAGTTTCATTGACTTTGACTGAGCCAATTACCCGGGACATGCATCAATCAGAAGTAAAATGTGTCTATGCAGACGAGCGGGACGACATTGAAAGAGGTAAGGCTAGCTCCGAAGAGCTAGATTCACCAGCTACAATAATTCTTTTCAGAATCGACGGCAAAATTGAATGTTCTTCATCCTCCAACAGTTTCAATGATTGGAGATCAGGAAAGGGCCACAAATTAAAAAATTATATCGACTAATCGTAGTAAAGCCCGACTAAAGAGAATGTTCAAAGACGAGAATGTGCTTAACTGTACTGCATCTGGGTATCCGACGCCGATAATTGGGGTCAATAGCTTGGTGCAAAAGGAAATCTCCAAAAGCTACAAGGGCGAGAGTTTGGATGTTACCGACGGAATCGCAATCATCCCTAAAGAAACAAAATGGGATCAAGTGATTGTCTGCTACGCTCAGAATGGAATTAATGCAGTTGCCGAAAAAGAAAAGAATCTGTCGTCAGGTTTGCTTAACAACACCTACCCTGCTAACAGCTCAAAGTCCTTTCTCATCAGGAACTTTATTTTCCTTATTTAGCGCAACATATTCGGATCTCTTCCTGCCTCACTTTTTCGTCAGATACATGCTCATCATGTATTTTTCTTCTTCGGTGCAAGTGCTATAATCCTGATTTACTGCTATTACGAAATGCAACGCCCCGATAAACGATTCGGTACCGTCGCTCGAGGCGGACTAAGTACCAAACCCTGATCAACTAACATGCAAATAAACTATCAAAAATACGCTCAAATGATTTCTGGGTATAATTTGAGCACTGTGAATCAACAGATTATATATATTTAAAGGAAGGCACAGAAAAGAAACAGAAATTTAAACCGTGAATATGCTGTTTGATATTCAAGGGAGGATTGAAAGAAGAAGGTGTATATTGCAGAAATCCCATAAAAAGGCGAAGGTGTCAAGTTTTAAAGGAAAGCGTAATTGTTAACTTAAAGGAGATAGTAAAATCGATTCGATAGTGTTTAGCTCGATGGAGTTTCAGCAGCAGGCTTTGATAGGTCTTGAGCAGGTTGATCTCTTGAGATTTCTTGGGGCGTCGGAGAGGCAGCAGGTGCCGCCTCATCAGTGTTTTCAGTGGTGTTTTCAGGTGCTTCAGTGCTCTGTGAATTTTTCTCAGCTTCTTCAGCTGCTTTTTTCTTTGCTTCAGCGATTGCCTTTTCCTTCGCCTCTTGTTCCAGTCGGAGTTTCTCCGCAGCTTCTGCCTCTCGTTTCGCCACGATTTCTGGGTCCATGCTCAGCTTGAATGTCAACTCCTCGAGCTTTTTCTGTTTCCGCTCTTCGTTCATCTGGATCAGATCCATGAGATGCTCGGTCAGGTTGTCCTTCAATGATGACTTGACTCACTCCATAATTTTCCCCTACCTTTGTCTCAGTTTTTGCTGGAGGTCGAACTTAGCATCGACGTACTCTTTCTCTGCTGTTTGAAATCGACGATTTGCTTCGCTAAATTCTACGCAAGCCTTGTCGATTTGATCGCGGATTACGGCAACGTCCGCATTAAGCAGGTTATCCAATTTAACTAAATACAAATTTCCAAAACGAAAGCACATTGAATCAAACCTAATTCATCCTGAATCGTCGCGAGCATTTTGCTTTCCAATGCAGCTTTCTTTTGGCGAGAGATGACCTCTTGAGCTAGAGCGGCTCTTCGCCTTTTATTCTTCTCCTCCATCTCTTTTTGGATCTTCTCGACTTCTTGGATCTCCATCTTTTTCTTTTGCTCGGCCACTTCTTCTTCAATAAAATCCGGCTAAATTCAATCAAAAACAGTCAGCTGATTCGCAAACTTACTACTTCAGGTTGATTTGATGAGGTGTCAACTTTGTTCACTTGGATTTCTTCTTTGGGTTCCTGTTTAGCTGGTTCAGCGTTTGTACTAGTAGGAAGGAGGGCTTCATCAGGTAATTTTTTCGGCGGTTTTGGCTTTGAGGTCTTTTTAGCGGCGAGTGCCTTTTTCGGCGATTTGGACGAGGCTGGTTTAGCTTTGGTCGCTGTTGAATCGCCGCCACTTCGGAGGTGGCGAAGTTCTGCGTCCGAAAACCCACCCCAATCTGACATTCTAAAAAGAGCGATTCAATCATTTCTACAAAAATATATTTTATTAAATATAAAGAAATATAAGAAAGCAAGCATCAATGGGCACTTGGGGTAAATACTTAAAGTCGCATATTGCGAACACGGAAATTTATCAAGGGAATCGGGTTGATTTCCTCGATATCGTCGGTAATTGGCAACTGCGAAGAGGATCCAGCGACACGAATAGGTGTTGTAACGAGCAGATCCGACATGTTTGGCGAGATCAAGTTTGCTTCTGATTTTCTTCGTCGTTCCAAAAGCTTAGCAGCTGGCCGACGTGGAGCGAAGGCAGAGCGTTGTCGGGTCTCAAGAATGTCGATATTGGTTTTTGTTCTTCTGGGCTTCTTTTGTCGTAGTCTGATCTTCTTGCCATCAATTGGACACTCTGAAAGAATAATTAGATAAAATTCCGTCTTATAATAAAAACCTGTATGATTTTGACACCAAGTATCGATACAATCACGGTGAAAGTAGTGACTACAAGAGTCCAATCGTTTGACATAATGCGCCGGGTCGAACGCTTGTAAACATATTCGGCACTGCATACCATCTTTGAGTAGCCGCTGATTAGCACCCACTTTGTGGCAAGGCAGTAAGTTCAAAACATGATCTGGAACCCCAGGTCTATCAGGAGAAGCGGGTCGGTCTAGCTCAAGGAGTCGTTCGTAGTCTTCTTCTTGGATTTCGCGGCCTTGGAGCTCAAGCGTTAGTTGGTGATTCGCCAAGTTTCGTTTTGCTGGTTTTAGACTCTGTCCCGGTCGCTCACGGACATTGAATCGAACATGTGGCCTTGCTCCATTACGATAGCATTGACCGCATAAATTCACAGCATCTCCGATTCCTATGTAGAGTTTTCCCTTTATCGGCGTCATCGAACAATCGGCACAAACGCTGCCGCTATGAATGACATCCTTGTGCTTTTTCCTCTCCCAAGTGTTGGTGAATTCACGTCGTAGCTGCTCTTTTGGTGCAAATGTTTGCCTGCAATAAGGGCATTGAATGTCACCACCATCGCCGCGTTGCATTGTGTCTTGATGCTCTGCCCAGACCTTCATACACCGAATATGAGCAGCGTTATTGCAGCATCGACACCAAGTGATAGGCATGCGGACTTCAAGAAGCTCTTCTTGGCAAATAGGGCAAACATCGTCAGCATTGAGTGCTCTCCCAGGAGTAGGGCCACTTTCAGATGGTTGTTCAGAATCGCCAGATTGCTCCACCGGCTTCGTTTCTTTTCGAGCATGATCCCCGCGGAGAAGCTCATCGAATTCGCGGGGGACAAACCCTCCTTGCCAGATCAGTGGATTTGATTTAGCCATTCGAAAGCGCTTCAGCAGCACCCAACAAATATGCTTGCAGATAGTGCGCTCGCGCTTGAAAGCTATACAACTGCAACTATGAATTGCGCCAAGAGTGACTTTATAGACTCGCTAAAATCATTGATTTAGGTTTTGGTTAACCAGAGTTTATACGGTAGCATACCTTCGCGCTTGAACCACCGTTTCCGTCAGCTTGCTGCTCTCGTACAGATGAGCCGTCTTTCAAAGTGAAAGAGGTTGGGCCATGAGTTCTTAGGATGAAAAATGAACTTTGGTCCGCCTTTTGTAATGCCGCCTTCGTGATATCCGAGGGCGACGAAACCCATCCCACTGCTCGAGACATGTCTAAATCACAATGATTTACATGGCGATCTTCGTGAAATTCAAGTTTTGAGTGGTAATTTATTCTAAAGTCGTCAGGCAGATGGCCAGCGAAGGCAATTTTGAACAACAGAAATAAATAATTTAGTCAAGTTCGTCTTCCTTGAGCTCGCCACAGTCGGCAATAGTGAAGTTCGCTCTAGGTCGGCCACTTTGGCTGCCGTACTTATTCATGATATCAACGATTTCTTTGCCATCTACAACTTCACCGAAGACGGTATGCTTGCCGTCGAGCCATGGGCAGGGAATAAAAGTGATGAAGAACTGCGAACCGTTAGTGTTTGGACCGGCATTGGCCATCGAAAGGAGGTAGGGCTGCTCGTGCCGGATGTTAAAGTTTTCGTCGGCAAAGGTTCGGCCGTAGATACTCTTGAATCAACTATAAGAGCAAGCATGTGATTGTTTGGGTACCTTTCCGCCAGTGCCATTGCCAGCAGTAAAGTCCCCGCCCTGAGCCATAAAATCGTTGATGATTCTGTGGAAGCTGGATCCTTTGTATCCAAAGCCAGCTTCTCCAGTACACAGCTGACGGAAATTCTCGGCAGTTTTTGGCACAACATCATCATAAAGCTACTCAATATATAAGAAATAGAATCGACTATGAAAAACCTTGAAGGTGATACGCTGGGTACCTTCTCCACCAGCGTTGATGTCAAAGAAGACTTTGGTAGAGGCAAATCGGTTGATCAATGATCGAGAGCTTCGCAACATGATCAAGTCTAAAAAAAATAATAAGAGGAGTGATGTTTATTTATTATTATTGCACATGTTTACGAAGACCTTGAAAGTAACAGTGAAAGAATTACAGCTAAGATAGCGACCAAGAGCGCCATTATTAAATTTTTGTTGGCCGAGTTGTTACTCGAGGGGTTGCTCTTAGAAATTTTAGTTGATGCCTGTTCTTCATCGCGAATTCTGTCTATAACGGTCGTATTTTTTACTTCTGGTTCCGCATACTAAATAGAAACATAATAAAAGATAAAGATTCTCCAGCATTAACCTCGAAGGGTTCCGTGGATTCTGATATGTTGAAGATAAACTCGAGGTCGTCGCCTGCTTTTGTTTGAAAATTCTCGTACAACGAGATTGGAAAGCCACCATTGATTGATGTGAATACTCGTCTAGCCAGTATTCCATTTGTCATGAGAGGGTTGTCTTCATCGAGCTCGAGGATGAGATCCTCGGTGAAAATCTCAAATCTTTTTGATAACGAGCGCTGTACATCCACTCTAGTTGAGTTTTAGGATTGAAGATAAAACGAAGGATTACCTGATCAGTTCTTTCAAATCACTTATGGAAGATTTTCTAGTGATAGCAGCTCTTACGGCAATAGAGATTTGTACATTCATAGAGGGGCTATCGGCTAATTGAATCGGCACATCATGACCTTCATGATAGATATCAGCCATCAGGAATTCAGGAACTGTTGACGCATTTTTTGGAATAACAAGCTCGCCATTTTCGCTGAATCTATTATTGACGAAGAGTTCGAAACTGGATAATTTTTCGACTGCGAAGTTCGTTATTTGCTTCCCGACTTCTGAGGCGTAGATTTTCTGCGATTTGGAAACGATGGGAAGCGAAAATTGAAAGGATGCTTGGGAGCGGATCTGTGTCAGGGGGAATTTTGAGGAAGATACAGTCTTTACTTCTACTTTTTGAACATCTCCAGAGTCTCGAATACGTTTGGCCCGAATACTTCCATCTAACATGCCGGGTTATTTTCAATAAACTACAGATTTTTTACCTTCGATGTACGCAAAGATTGTCTCGTTTGCTATATGTCCCTCCCGTCTTAATTTCTTCGTACTTTTTAGCCAGTCACTATTTTCTTTCTCATCAACAAAGAAGCCTCCAAGAACGTTTATTCCACCGCTAAGCCGAGCGATGACTTCTCTTGTGTGGTTGTAAATATGCTCATACAAGGCACACTCAGATTCTTTATCTTGAGAAGGAGTTTCCACAAAATTTTGTATTAACAATTTTCCTAGAGAGAAATAACCAGATTGTTTTTAATTGTTATTATTACCAGGCGAATACAGGGCGCCTACAATAAGACCATTTCCATTCGATGGAAGAGACAGATTGCTCGGAAGCAAAAGGTCCATTCTTAATGAAAAAATATTTTTATTGGGAATCGTGATATGCCTTTTATTTGAACTCGATGGCACGTGGCAGTTGTGATGTGAAAAGTTGATAAAGGGAATGTGAAAAGTAAAATGTAGGTGAACGGCTAGGCTTCCATCTTCGGGTTTTCATCTAAATAAATAGTGATTGAAAGAAAAGAGAGCTATTTTTACCAGAAAGATGCTTTCTCTCAACCTTGTCGCTTTCGATGGCTTTTTCGACAGCGTTAAGATAGTTGTCAAGAGTGACCTGTTGAGCTCCAGCGCAGTACTTCATCAAGGCCAGGAATGGTATCTTTCGAAGCGTGCGTCCGCTGATTCCTTGAGCACTGTCGGCGATCGCAATAAGGCTTCTCTCGCTGTCAGTTGGACTTAAAAATATTCACCGAGCATGAAAACCGCTCTTACTTTGGCAGGTCGTATCCTTCTGATCGTAAGGAATATTTGCCTGTAATCATGCCTTTATGATATAATTCGTTGAACGCAGACTCGAGGATAGTGTAGATAGCTTTTGGCTCTGGTGGTCCAACGAAAATCTTCATGTCGGCGCGATCGATGAATGCCAGATCAATTTTGCCAGTGATGTTCGATGTGCAAACAACGAGAACGTTCGGGTACTTTTTCAGCGAGTCCAGTTGCGTAAGAACAGCATTGACTACTCTAACGGCATCTGCTGGCTCATTCGCGGAACCCGATCTAGCAGAGGTTAAGCTCTCTACTTCGTCGATGAGGATGATCGTCATGATCGACTTGTCATCTTAAAATAGTTGTAGTCGTGATCTGAAAGCGTCAACTAACCCGCATAGTCTCTTATTTTAGAAAACATTTTCTGAACAAGTTTGCCTGACTCCGAAAACCACTTTGAGAAGAGAGAATGTGAGTTGATCTCCACAAGTGCCGTATTTTGATAGCCGCCTATTTGTCGAATCGCTAATTTTTGAGCAAATGCCTAAAGAAATGATTGTTTTTGAGCAATTAAAGGTTTGTACCTGAGCGATGGAAGTCTTTCCAGTGCCTGGAGGGCCATGAAAAAGAATGACTTTGTTCCAGCTAATGAGCGTGTTGCTGACTCCTAGTTGCGATAGCCGAAAAGATGTTTCCGCGTATTGAATGAGATCGGTTTTGAGCGATGATGAGTAGTGCAGCGACTCCCACAGTCCGTAAAACGCCTTGTTCGGTAACATCCATGTCTGGCAAGCAGCGATTTCGCCATCTTCAGAAGATAAATTAGTTTTGAAATAAGGCGAGAGTATGTTACCTTCTTCCTCATCAATGTGCTCTTCTTCTCCCTCAGCTTTGTCCATGGTGTACAAATAGAACTTCCCGAGGGCAGTATTAGGAATATCACTGTACTTTTCGCTCTCTTCGCAAATCATAACCTCAGAAACGCACTCTTCCACGACGTTCAACGCTTCCAGCAGATCTTTCGTCTCAGTTTCGTCCATAATCTCGTTAATCGCGTTCATGATCTTTTCCTTGTCTTGTTTCGGAATTAAGCTTTTAACTCCATCGTCGAATAGTTCGAAGATGCTCCGAAGACTATCCTCTATTTCTGTCATTTGATATTTTGCGTTGCTTTTTAGCCTGACCTCGTAATTGATTTGCACCATTTTTATACTAAACAAGAGATCTTAGCTATAAGTTAAATAAATATGGTACGAGAGGATTCCTCTCGATTCAGTTTATTGCACATGCAGTAACTTCGATAAACAGTACAGTCTAGTGGATTGACAGACAGAACGAGCAGATAGCGAGTTGAAGAAGCAATGAAGAAATCAGGATGATATAAAGTACACAAGTATAAATAAATGAAACGTCCTTGAATATAATTTCTATATCGTAAAGCGATATTCTGAGCCGTCCGAATTCAGCAGAACTGCGACTTCTTTATTGACCCAGACGAGCTTCGGGTTTTCCGAAATATTGCTCGACGAAACCTATAAAATTATTGTAACTAGAAATTTGAGACACACCATACTCTCAGCGGCACAGTTCCAACAGATTTGACGCATTTCACATGCGAAGTAACCATTCCAAAAATAGACGATACCATCACCCAGAAACTCAATTGATTTTCAACTAGAATAAATGATTTACAACGATGCAAATAATCTTCTAATAGACCATTTGAATACGTAGCCAAGTATTTTCCATCCGGTGAAAAACAAAGCGCAGATACTGCGCCTCGATGAGCGGAAACCACCTGACTTTTCAGAGTCTTCAAGTCATAAACAATTATCTGCCCATTCTTCGTCCCGGCCGCTATTCTTCTGGTGTTATTGCAGAATGACAGCATATGAAATCTAACAGCAATTTATAACAAATAAGGGGCAGTATCAATGTACCTTTGCAGTGGAGGAAAAGCGTCAGATAACCTCGTTTTCTTGAATGCTTGAGAGTCCAAGCAAAACAGAACGATGTCAACGACCTTTAAAAATATTAGACTTCTCAATTTTGTCGATATCAATACCTCAGATATAAGCAGAGACAGCTCGTTGGGCAGCATTTCTGCCAAAAACTCTATTATCCGCAACACTTCATTTTTGGCTTTGACAAGCGTTGACTGCTGAAATTTCTGGGAGGTAGCTGGATTAGCAATTGCGGCAGTATGGCGGGCTACTTCTCGTCCTACGAACAGAAATGTTTTATCAGTTATTAATTCATTGCGTTACCTATTGTCGTGATGAAGACGCTGGGTTTTGATCGGGCGATTTGACAGAGAGCTCTATGCGAAGCACGGCATAGCTCCGCGCTTGGCGAAACCATCACCTTCTTGTTAAATAGTGGCTCCACCATTTCATAGTTGATCGTCATTTCCATAAGAGCCAAGAGAACAGTTGCAGGCTCAACGAAAGGCTCCCAGATATGGAAGCCACGACCAAGAAGTTCAACAGCTGTCCTCTTTGAAATTGAGTTATCGTTGGCATCAAGAAGAGAGCAGCTTCTGAGCAATGATTCTTGTTGTTGATTGACCGAGGCAGTTGAGTTCAGCACCAAGCACGCCTAGGATGACAACCGCAGTATTACTTGTTTGCATGTTGGATGATGAAAGTTGATTGAGGAAGTGTTGGATAATGCGTCCACGGGTCTTTTCGTCATTACGTCTTAGTTGATCAAGAAGAAGGCTTTGTCCCGTTTCGCGAATCTCTTGCACACGATCAGACCAGCGAATCGCCAGTGTTTCCAGAGCGGGAGGAGTGTACTTTTCTAATAGATCGCTTAGCAAGGCGCAGTGGAGAGTGACTAGTCCAGACCAACACTGTCTACCATCACCGAGGATTTCTTCGGACAAATTCATCAAACTGTTGCAAAGAGAACCTATCGACATGAGATGGAGATTCGTCAAGTCTTTTGAAATGTTCCAGTGTTCGTTAAAATTGTCTGGTTCTTCAGGGAAAAAGAAAACACAGCAGCTCTGACGACGGACTCCAAAGATCAGTGACTTTTTCGGTCGCGCAAAGGATATCATCGTCACTAGAAGCTCATCAAGAGATGGCTGAAGTCCCCATGCATGCAAGGTCATGATAAGAATACGTCCGAATGCTAACGATTGAGGTCCCAAGATGGCACTTTCAGAAGTATCTAGTGATGGTGCGCTTGATAAGGATAGTTTCGATGGCGATGTAGCTTGTTGTTGAGGAGACTTTGGTGAGGTCGGAGTTGCTGGAGATTGGCGACCTGAGCGCGATTCTTTAATTTTTGACTGGACGCTAGAAAATAACTGCATTCCTGTTATCTTGAGAGTATTGGTTAAATTTGGCTGTGATTTGTCTTCAGAGGCTTGACGCGATGGCATTTTCTTGATACTTGTTTGATTCAGTCGATAGTGCTGGATGATATTTTGAACCATTTTTTCGACATCGAAGTGAAACGATAAACACTTGAGAATTGGTGGAGAATCAAGCTGATCAAGAAACATTGGTTGGACAAAAATGAGCTGCTGCCTCCTTGCCGGAGGTTTATCGTGGGGATATAGCTCAGCTGTTGACTGAATTTCATTCGCTTGAGAGGAAGAAGTTTCCCGTTCAAGAGCCATCGAATATGCATCCCATGTCTTGCATGATCCGTCTTCACGAGTGACAATAAGGTACCCATCATTTGTCCAAGCGACATCAATTATCGCTTGACCAAAGCCAGGATCAGAAAGGAGACATTGGTGCGTCTTCGGATGCAATACGCAGATTCCGCCATCGACATCGATCGAAACGGCCGTGCCAGCTGATTTTCCGACTTTTATCGGGCAAATTGTGAGACTCAGCAGTGGAGCCATGTGATTGTGGAATTCTACCAACTTTTGTTTATGTGTTAGTGACCATGCTGAGACAGAGAAGTCGGCGCTACCAACAAAAAAGACATCGTCGTCATATGAAGCGGTGTTATGCTGGTATGGGTACATGAGACAAGTGATCTCGGCGTAATTGGCTACTGCAGATGTAAAGACATCTACGTCTTCGTTAATATCAAAAACACATTTTGCAAAAGAAGGAATTGCAGGAGCGATAACAAGATGTCCATCAGAACGACCAAATATGAGGGTATCCTTCTCTTCAACAAAGCAAACCGCAGTGATGTAGGAGTCATTCGTGCAAAATACATCAAGTTCGCCTTCAACTCCACTGCAAGAAGCAGTTTTAGCTATCTCAATTAGTGAATCTTCCTGCGCTACATATGTAGAGATCTCAAGAGAAGGAGCAATTGAATGAAGACGTTTTCCAGAAAGTTGAAAGTTCGAGTGCAGGGGAGCAGACGTTCGCCAAATGAGCTGCGGAGATTGGTCATCCGCACTTTGAGGCTTAAGGTTCGCTGTTGAGTAGATCGTGAAATATGACAAGTTCAGAGCTTTGTTCTCCGACACGATGGCGAAGTTTGAACTTGCTTGAAGGAAAAATCCATCGACGAGGCAATCGCTATCAATCGACTGATAAGATATGCTTGAAAAATCCGATGAGTCCAAGATGAAGAAGGACTTCTTACAGACGACAAGGGCGTATTCGCTCCTTAATTTCAGAACAATCGGATGCTCGCATGATCGGATTTGCTTCGACTCTTCCTCCCAAAGTGGCTCTTCTAGCGATTGTTGAGGCTCTGTTGAGACGCGCCATACTTTCAAAGTTCCACCTGCCGTTATGCCGAGCAAAACTGATAGATCGGGGACATTTATTGAGACCCCGCAAGTTATCCAGTCCGGGTACAAACGGCAGCAAAGTGAGAACTCGCGCTTTCCAGTTTTTGTGCTGAAAACAAGGACTTCACTGAGTTCGCCGAAAGCAGCTATCAATGTTTCAGAGAGAGTAACAAGACCTCCAAGACGATCAGACGCTTGAATTGAGAATACTACGCGGCCAGAAGGAACATGCCAAAACTGAATTAACCCGGAGAGGGAAAGCGTTGCTAGATGATTCTTCCCGTAAGATGATGTGCTCACTATCGGAGATGCATCAGAGTCCTGTATTAGGACGCTTTTGTGGATGATGTTCTGATCGGAAACCTTCCAAATGAAGATCTGGCCGCTCTCAAAGGTAGCATAAATCCAGTACTCGACATTGTCAAGGTTGGACTCGATTCGACCGAAGCAGGTACATTTACAGTTGACATTCCGACCTGACCACAGTCCGATTGGAACTGTCAACACCATAGCCGCATGTTTTTTCTTAACTAAACCTGATCACACTTCTGCAAAAAATTGAGAAAGACACTGGAGGGTTCTTTTATCAAATAAAACATGTATTGAAAGTATAGGTGAAAGACACAGGAAGTATGAACTATAATGGTGGTATTTTCAGTTGCTAAAATCGGTCAGTTTTGTTCTTTACGAAGTGTAAAATAATCGTTGAGTTGGCGGAATCAAATAAAAACAAATATGTGGTGCTCAGCTTCAAGCATTCAAAAAACAAGGTTTGAAGAGAGTGAGGTTGTGACACTGATCTCAGGAATAATTGATCCTAAAAAGGCTAAAATACTAGAAAGGGATACAGTAGTTTGTCTGTGAATTATTGAGCGCCGACCGTTCTGACGTCGTCGATTTTTAAGATCATTCGAACGAGCTGTGTTGCTAGCGAGAGCTGCTGTTTCTTTCCAACGAGGGTCTCCACAACATTTTGGACCTTTAAAAATAGTTAGTAACGCCAAAACATCCATTTTCGATGATACCTTCATATCTCGATCTCCGGTATAAAGAGCATCAACACCAAGTCGGGGGTTTCCAGTGGTCTTTTGGTCAGATCGGAGATCAGTCAAAGTCTCAACTGGATTCAAACCGGAGTTCTCGGCCAAGGCCATGGGTACGCTTTCAAGAGCTGAAGCGAATGCTCTAAAAATAATTATCGGGTGATGGGAACTTATCAGACTTACCGCATGCCCCACTGGTCGAGTCCAGAAGTATTGTCAGCTTCTTCAGCAACATCAAGAGCACAAGCAACTTCAGGAGCGCCACCACCGTAGACGATTCTTGAATCTCGGATGAGATTTCGGACGACGCAGATAGCGTCGTGGAGGGATCGCTCGGCCTCGGCAATGACCATTCTGTTGGAGCCTCGGATGAAAACTGTGACAGCCTTGCTGTTCTTGCACTGTTCGACAACCAACATTCGCTCTTTAGTGGTACCAAGGTCGATTTCTCGGACAATACCAGCTTCGCCGAGTTTTTCTTTGGTGAGCTCCTAAGGAAAACGCGCTTGGTTCAAGATTGATATCAACGATGAGTACCTGGAATCGGGGGACGATACGACCGCCAGTGGCGATAGCGATAAGCTCAATTTCGGGACCACCGACCCATCGGACAGCTGGTAAGTTGTTCTGGAGGAGGAGATGGTTGGCTTCGTCGTCGAAACCCCACTGGCAAATGGCGAGGTTAGCTCCAGTATCCTTCACTTGTTTGATCATTTCCTCGAATTTTTCCCGCTCGTAAGTTTGTAATTGCTACAAATAATGCTATAGATAGTTTTAAGAAAAGATCTTACTTTGTAGTCTTCTACACAGGTGACATCAAGCTTGTGGTTGGTCTTTGGCTTTGGAGGTTCGAATGGGCAAGTCAAAATTGCGAGTTTAGCGTTTTCAACTTGCTTGGGCATCTGAGGGTGACTAAAGTCCTTGTCGATGACAACACCCTTGATCAACTGAGTATCATCGAGCTTTCCTCCGACCTTGAAAATATATTGGTAGTTTGAAAAGAACAAGTAAGTAAAGATGTACCTTGGTGAGCATTTTGATGAGTTCAAAATTAACATCTTTCTTTTCGAAATCAGCGACGGCAAGAACGGACTCAACAGCGATGTCGGCGAACTGATCATGGCATCGGTTGACAATTTTAGAGCCAAGAGTAGTTCTGGCTGTTCGCTTGAGCATATCCTAAAACAATCTAAACGACTGTTTGCAAATGTTGTCTTTTACCTTGTCAGAGATAGGAAAATCCTCGGCAATTCTGTCGAGAGTTTTGAGGGCAACTTGACAGGCCTTATCATAACCATCAGCAATTCGGATAGGGTGAATTCCTCTGTCCAAGAGTGGCTCGGCTTGTTCCAAAGAGCACCAGCGAGGACGACGACGCCAGTGGTGCCATCACCAATCTCATCATCTTGAGATTTTT
>NC_137293.1:14657091-14701211 GCF_907165135.1 Oikopleura dioica | reverse complement strand
CAGAATAAATATCGCTCTTGTACACCAGGCGGAGGAATTCCAGTATAGTCGAAAATCTTAAAATTAATAAGCTTTGTTTTTTCAATTTACCTTTAAAATCTCGAAATTCTATTTCATGAAATTTGAGATTTTTAGAGGAGGAGGGCTTGGAGTTGTCGAAGTTTGGGTTGGCCACTCGTTCTATCTGCTTTCTTGGTGCGCCTTTCCATTTACTTCCTTGATTTCTTATTATGATTGCGGGGCGGTAATCTTTTAGCGGCCCAAACGCAGAGATTGTCGGGATATATGTAAACCGCTCTTTTGATGAGCAATTTTCGAGAGTTGATCATCTGATCCAAGCAGGATACGATTTCGCGTGTCAATCTCTCGGCTGACGCCTGTCTTGTCACAGTTCAGAATAGCACTATAATTTAATGATTTCAAAAATAAATTATCAAATCCTCACCTCAATGGATAATTCGAACGACAGGATCGTAAACGCTGAATTTCGAAATTTTTCTCTTCTTCACTGAGAAATATAACATCAGTTTTCTTGGAGGTTTTTCTTCCATAGTCACGTATTATTCTTTTGACAAAGCGTTTGGAAATACATAGATCCTGTATCTCTTTGTCATCGGGGAAGTTTTCATCGATCATTTTTCGTAACCATCTCGCGACTCCACGAAGTCTCATTTTATATTGGCGTTTCGGGTATAGTTGCTTGATTTTTCTTCGAGCTTTTGCATTGATGCAGATTTCTTCTGCGTGAGTTGGTATTTGTGCTTCGTTTTCGATGACAGGATCGTAAACCTTTTGTTATAAAGGTTTGTAAATGTACATTTCGGAATATCTTGTCCATGCTCTTTTCGATAGAGCTCATTTACAGCCTTTTTAGCATTTCTTTTGTTTGCACCTTTCACCAAAATCTCTGCATACTTTTTTTTCTCGGCCATCGTCATGCGAATTCTCTTTTCGGACATGTTTCCAGCAAAATATTTTTCGAGGAATGAACAAGTTAAGGACCCCCATCAAGATGAAAAAGTCAAAATTTTCAAATTTTTTGCTTTTTGGGTTGTTTAGACCACGAGGAACAACTTTAATTCAGAAAATTTTTTGATCTTATAGAAAATTTTGGCAGAAAATGCCTTCAAAAATTGAAAATTAACATTGTCCATTTCCTAAAAATCTTTAGTTCGCTATTTTTTAATGGTAATTAAGGGTATACCAACCATAAAAACTATTTCTATCATAAACACGAGTATAAAAACGTTATTCAGGGCAATTTAGGCAATAATTACTGAAAATTAAAATCTGGAAATTCGACTAAGATTCGACTTATAAAATTTTAAAGGGGCTGTCTTCCTTAAGTTCGTCGACAAAAAACTCTCAAAAAGCAAACGGTCGTAGCTAAGGGCGTTAACTTTACCATGAAAAAATATTAAGGGTATACCCCAACGAAAACCCCAAAAAAAACGTTCACTAAGCAACTTTACCTTTAACGGCCTGTATAACCTTAAATTTGGCATCGAGAGATCATCTTAAAGGGAACGGTTGCAGTAGAGGGTTCGATCTAAAGGATGCAATTAAAATTAAGGGTCTGGCTAAGATAGTTTTAGAGAAAAACTTTCACTAAGATGCCCTATTTTCGCGATTCTTGATGGGGGGGGTCCTTAAAATTAAAAACATAAGTGCGCGCCTTGTTCTGGAAACAATAATCATGATCAATTTTTCCATCAAATGTCCAAATTTTGACTTCAGTAATGCTGCTTAGCTTCGACATTAGTGAGAAAAGAATTTTAAAATATGTATTCCTAAATTGACTCGAAATGTTCCAACTTAAGAGGACTTTCTCTCAGCCCTTGTCATCTCAAAAGGCCTCTTAAGATGGATACCAACTGTATTTTCCCGGCTTTTAGATTTTTCAAAAGAGTTTATCCGATGAATAATGATGGCTTCATTTTCTCAAACTCAAGCCTTGAAGAACCTGAGTATTTTTATGTCCCAAAAGAAAACACCCGAAAAACGAACTAGTACATCAAACGGAAACGATGTGCGATATAAACGTTACTGTTGTGAAAAAACTACCTTTATTCAAATGAAATCTATGCGAAATATGCGTGCAAAAACACACATGAAACAGCTAGAAAAACAGCAGCAACGTTCGCTGCAATGTTCCACGACTTTTCCTCCTTGAGAATTTCACAGGGATCCACTTCGACATCATGTTCCTCGTTCGGTTGTTCTTCTGCGATGGAAATTTCTTCAGAGGAAGTTTTATTTTCACGAACAAGGCATTTCAGCCATTTTGGCACTTCTTGAACAAAACATGAATTCGTTAATTTTGAGTTTTTACCTGCTTGAGAGATTTCCTCCTTAGGTTTCAAGTCGCTAATAGATTTGCGCCTTTTATTAGAAAACCTAGTCCAGTATGTCATTCGTGGTAGATATCTTAGAATTTTTATCACCAGCTTTGTCTACTTCCTTACCTTGGGTCGAGCGGCGGAGTCAAAAGTGATACGACAACTGCGATGATCACCGTTAAAAATGCCAATAAAATCGCAAAATGTAAATAATGCATCTTCGACAAGACCAAAGGGTTTGGAAGCGTATCGCCACATAGCCCTGTTGGTTGCGTGAATTCAAGTAGCATTTTAGTCAGACCAATAATTAGTCCACATAAAAGCCCCCAAAAAGCGCCTGGCTCGTTGCAACGCGGCCAGAATATGCCAAGAACGAAAATTGTTACAACTGGTGGGCCGAGATACGATGTGATTGCTTGAATGTAGTCAAAGAGCTGTCCGTCAGATGAATTTTGAACGATAGGTAGCCAAAGAATTGAAATACCGCAGAGAGCAAGCATTGTTAGTCTTGAGATAATTAGCAGTTCTGCTTGCGAAGCATTTTTGCGAATTTTCGCATAGATATCTACAAAAAATCACAAAAAGATCGAATGAATAGAAGTACCTAATGTAAATAAAGTAGCACCAGAATTGAACGTTGAGGTGAGAGAACTCATGAGTGCGGCAAGCATGACGGCCATGAGCATTCCTCGTAATCCTGCTGGTAAGAGACGAAGAATAAGTGTTGGATAAGCGATATTAGAGCAGCCAATATTAGAGTTGCAGTAAGACTTGCAATTGTCAGGATCAACGCAAGCAACTTTTGAAAAGTTATTTTATGTTTTCAATATGAATTTTTTCATTTATAAATATACGATGCTTTGATTCAATAACTGATTCCTTCATCGGTAAATAAGATGCGAGAGATCATTCCTGGAAACACCATCAGAAACACTGGTGTTACTTTGATAAGTCCGGCAATTACACATCCCAACTTCACATGGGACAAGTTTTTCGCAGCTAAACAGCGTTGAACAAGCACTTGATCAGTACACCAATACCACGTTGCAATTACAGTCAAGCCGAAAATTGCACCTGGCCAGGGTAGATCGGCGTCGGGTGCTCGCAGAACATGATCGAAATCATCTCTAACGGCACCACATGCGTCGCCATTCTGCGTTTCTAGAGGCGAAAGGTAGTCGGAAGGAATCGAACAGTTGTACTTGGCCCAGAGACTGTCCCATGCAGACTCATTCTCGCTTCCAATCTCATTGAACGCATAAACCGCCATAATGACTGAACCGATAACCATGATCACAGTTTGAAGAGCTTCAACGTAAATGACAGCCTTCAATCCACCGGCGACAGAATACGCAGCTGTGATAGCAAGGAGGATGATGATAGCCACATATAAATTCAGTGATGGAATCGCAAGAGAAATGAATAACGAGCCAGAGAATAAATCTGCGCTAATCTTCGTAAAAATATAAATGAAGAGAGATAAAACTGCTAAATAAAGCTGAATTCGCTCTCCAGGAAATCGACGTTGGAGGAACTCGGGCATAGTCTTGATTCCAGATGCAAGATAGACTGGAACGAAAAGCCATCCAAGCATCAGCAAGCAAATCATTGCATTCCACTCAAACACGCCAACTGCGATGCCAGCAGCGGCTCCTGATCCAGCCAAGCCAATGAAGGAAGAGCTTCCAATATTCGAGCTGTATAGGGAAAACGCGACAGGTAAAAACCACATGGATCGGCCTGCAAGAAGAAAGTCTGTTGCAGCTGACGAAGAAGCCTTCTTCTTTCCGATGAGAGAAATGCCAAGACCTGCTCCAAGGACAATGACGAAATAAACGCCAATAACTAGCCAGTCTCCCCACTCAAGAACAAGTCGAGCATTTCCTGCGTCGTCGACTGGTCGATCGTAGCAAGACTGTGGTTTAACATCGCTTCCATAGGGGATATTTCGTAGCCGGAAATTGCAGTATTCTTGGATAGTCGGATTGCGACTATCACAAGACATGACTCTTTCTCTTGAATCTTTTTCGGTTATCTTCAAGAAGAATGAAGAACATTTGGTACTTTCACTTGAGCAAATTTGACGGAGAGACCGATGAAAAGAATGGCTGTTTTATAGGCAAATTTATCTTATGTGTATATGAACTGAGAATATTTATTCTGAATTGAACTTCTTCTAAATTAAAATATGTCAAACTATTCTTAACATATAGAAATATAATCATGAGTCAATTAACTGACTCCAGGGCAAGGTGATCGTCATCATAAAAGTTCTTTTATTATACTAGTGCGATGATAATCCGACTCGTTTGGCTCACTCATGAAACAAAGGAACAATGAGAGGAATTTCAACAACATCGCTTTTTCTGTTAATTTTTTCTTATGCACAAGAAATAACTGTAGTGGACAAGATCTTCTCCAGCGATGTTAATTGTGAAGCGACAGAAGGCTGCGATCCCGAAAATGGTAGTATAAGAACCACTAGCTTTTTCAATTCAATAACAATCCGATAGACCCTAAACATCCACAGAGAGTAGCAATATGTAAAGCATATGTTCCTCACGAAGAGTCCACTGACTTGACGTTTTATTTCGATGGACAACGAAGAAACAGCGCCGCTGATATGGTCTGTGAAAATAACAATAATCGAACTGTTTGCGAAGTTTCATTGACTTTGACTGAGCCAATTACCCGGGACATGCATCAATCAGAAGTAAAATGTGTCTATGCAGACGAGCGGGACGACATTGAAAGAGGTAAGGCTAACTCCGAAGACCTGGATTCACCAGCTACTAAAATTCTTTTCAGAATCGACGGCGAAATTGAATGTTCTTCATCCTCCAACAGTTTTAATGACAGGAGATCAGGAAAGGGTTACAAATTAAAAAATAATATCGACTAATCGTAGTAAAGCCTGACTGAAGAGAATGTTCAAAGACGAGAATGTGCTCAACTGTACTGCATCTGGGTATCCAACGCCGATAATTGGGGTCAATAGCTTGGTTCAAAAGGAAATCTCCAAAAGCTACAAAGGCGAGAGTTTGGATGTTACGGACGGAATCGCAATCATCCCTAAAGAAACAAAATGGGATCAAGTGATTGTCTGCTACGCTCAGAATGGAATTAACGCAGTTGCCGAAAAAAGAAAAGAATCTATCGTCAGGTTTGTTCAACAACACCTACCCTGCTAACAGCTCAAAGTCCTTTCTCATCAGGAACTTTATTTTCCTTATTTAGCGCAACATATTCGGATCTCTTCCTGCCTCACTTTTTCGTCAGATACATGCTCATCATGTATTTTTTCTTCTTCGGTGCAAGTGCTATAATCCTGATTTACTGCTATTACGAAATGCAACGCCCTGATAAACGATTCGGCACCGTCGCACGAGGCGGACTAAGTACCAAACCTCTGATCAACTAACATGCAAATAAACTATCAAAAATACGCTCAAATGATTTCTGGGTATAATTTGAGCACTGTGAATCAACAGATTATATATATTTAAAGGAAGGCACAGAAAAGAAACAGAAATTTAAACCGTGAATATGCTGTTTGATATTCAAGGGAGGATTGAAAGAAGAAGGTGTATATTGCAGAAATCCCATATAAAGGCGAAGGTGTCAAGTTTTAAAGGAAAGCGTAATTGTTAACTTAAAGGAGATAGTAAAATCGATTCGATAGTGTTTAGCTCGATGGAGTTTCAGCAGCAGGCTTTGATAGGTCTTGAGCAGGTTGATCTCTTGAGATTTCTTGAGGCGTCGGAGAGGCAGCAGGTGCCGCCTCTTCAGTGTTTTCAGTGGTGTTTTCAGGTGCTTCAGTGCTCTGTGAATTTTTCTCAGCTTCTTCAGCTGCTTTTTCTTTGCTTCAGCGATTGCCTTTTCCTTCGCCTCTTGTTCCAGTCGGAGTTTCTCCGCAGCTTCTGCCTCTCGTTTCGCCACGATTTCTGGGTCCATGCTCAGCTTGAATGTCAACTCTTCGAGCTTTTTCTGTTTCCGCTCTTCGTTCATCTGGATCAGATCCATGAGATGCTCGGTCAGGTTGTCCTTCAATGATGACTTGACTCACTCCATAATTTTCCCCTACCTTTGTCTCAGTTTTTGCTGGAGGTCGAACTTAGCATCGACGTACTCTTTCTCTGCTGTTTGAAATCGACGATTTGCTTCGCTAAATTCTACGCAAGCCTTGTCGATTTGATCGCGGATTACGGCAACGTCCGCATTAAGCAGGTTATCCAATTTAACTAAATACAAATTTCCAAAACGAAAGCATATTGAATCAAACCTAATTCATCCTGAATCGTCGCGAGCATTTTGCTTTCCAATGCAGCTTTCTTTTGGCGAGAGATGACTTCTTGAGCTAGAGCGGCTCTTCGCCTTTTATTCTTCTCCTCCATCTCTTTTTGGATCTTCTCGACTTCTTGGATCTCCATCTTTTTCTTTTGCTCGGCCACTTCTTCTTCAATAAAATCCGGCTAAATTCAATCAAAAACAGTCAGCTGATTCGCAAACTTACTACTTCAGGTTGATTTGATGAGGTGTCAACTTTGTTCACTTGGATTTCTTCTTTGGGTTCCTGTTTAGCTGGTTCAGCGTTTGTACTAGTAGGAAGGAGGGCTTCATCAGGTAATTTTTTCGGCGGTTTTGGCTTTGAGGTCTTTTTAGCGGCGAGTGCCTTTTTCGGCGATTTGGACGAGGCTGGTTTAGCTTTGGTCGCTGTTGAATCGCCGCCACTTCGGAGGTGGCGAAGTTCTGCGTCCGAAAACCCACCCCAATCTGACATTCTAAAAAGAGCGATTCAATCATTTCTACAAAAATATATTTTATTAAATATAAAGAAATATAAGAAAGCAAGCATCAATGGGCACTTGGGGTAAATACTTAAAGTCGCATATTGCGAACACGGAAATTTATCAAGGGAATCGGGTTGATTTCCTCGATATCGTCGGTAATTGGCAACTGCGAAGAGGATCCAGCGACACGAATAGGTGTTGTAACGAGCAGATCCGACATGTTTGGCGAGATCAAGTTTGCTTCTGATTTTCTTCGTCGTTCCAAAAGCTTAGCAGCTGGCCGACGTGGAGCGAAGGCAGAGCGTTGTCGGGTCTCAAGAATGTCGATATTGGTTTTTGTTCTTCTGGGCTTCTTTTGTCGTAGTCTGATCTTCTTGCCATCAATTGGACACTCTGAAAGAATAATTAGATAAAATTCCGTCTTATAATAAAAACCTGTATGATTTTGACACCAAGTATCGATACAATCACGGTGAAAGTAGTGACTACAAGAGTCCAATCGTTTGACATAATGCGCCGGGTCGAACGCTTGTAAACATATTCGGCACTGCATACCATCTTTGAGTAGCCGCTGATTAGCACCCACTTTGTGGCAAGGCAGTAAGTTCAAAACATGATCTGGAACCCCAGGTCTATCAGGAGAAGCGGGTCGGTCTAGCTCAAGGAGTCGTTCGTAGTCTTCTTCTTGGATTTCGCGGCCTTGGAGCTCAAGCGTTAGTTGGTGATTCGCCAAGTTTCGTTTTGCTGGTTTTAGACTCTGTCCCGGTCGCTCACGGACATTGAATCGAACATGTGGCCTTGCTCCATTACGATAGCATTGACCGCATAAATTCACAGCATCTCCGATTCCTATGTAGAGTTTTCCCTTTATCGGCGTCATCGAACAATCGGCACAAACGCTGCCGCTATGAATGACATCCTTGTGCTTTTTCCTCTCCCAAGTGTTGGTGAATTCACGTCGTAGCTGCTCTTTTGGTGCAAATGTTTGCCTGCAATAAGGGCATTGAATGTCACCACCATCGCCGCGTTGCATTGTGTCTTGATGCTCTGCCCAGACCTTCATACACCGAATATGAGCAGCGTTATTGCAGCATCGACACCAAGTGATAGGCATGCGGACTTCAAGAAGCTCTTCTTGGCAAATAGGGCAAACATCGTCAGCATTGAGTGCTCTTCCAGGAGTAGGGCCACTTTCAGATGGTTGTTCAGAATCGCCAGATTGCTCCACCGGCTTCGTTTCTTTTCGAGCATGATCCCCGCGGAGAAGCTCATCGAATTCGCGGGGGACAAACCCTCCTTGCCAGATCAGTGGATTTGATTTAGCCATTCGAAAGCGCTTCAGCAGCACCCAACAAATATGCTTGCAGATAGTGCGCTCGCGCTTGAAAGCTATACAACTGCAACTATGAATTGCGCCAAGAGTGACTTTATAGACTCGCTAAAATCATTGATTTAGGTTTTGGTTAACCAGAGTTTATACGGTAGCATACCTTCGCGCTTGAACCACCGTTTCCGTCAGCTTGCTGCTCTCGTACAGATGAGCCGTCTTTCAAAGTGAAAGAGGTTGGGCCATGAGTTCTTAGGATGAAAATGAACTTTGGTCCGCCCTTTGTAATGCCGCCTTCGTGATATCCGAGGGCGACGAAACCCATCCCACTGCTCGAGACATGTCTAAATCAGAATGATTTACATGGCGATCTTCGTGAAATTCAAGTTTTGAGTGGTAATTTATTCTAAAGTCGTCAGGCAGATGGCCAGCGAAGGCAATTTCGAACAACAGAAATAAATAATTTAGTCAAGTTCGTCTTCCTTGAGCTCGCCACAGTCGGCAATAGTGAAGTTCGCTCTAGGTCGGCCACTTTGGCTGCCGTACTTATTCATGATATCAACGATTTCTTTGCCATCTACAACTTCACCAAAGACGGTATGCTTGCCGTCGAGCCATGGGCAGGGAATAAAAGTGATGAAGAACTGCGAGCCGTTAGTGTTAGGACCGGCATTGGCCATCGAAAGGAGGTAGGGCTGCTCGTGCCGGATGTTAAAGTTTTCGTCGGCAAAGGTTCGGCCGTAGATACTCTTGAATCAACTATAAGAGCAAGCATGTTATTGTTTGGGTACCTTTCCGCCAGTGCCATTGCCAGCAGTAAAGTCCCCGCCCTGAGCCATAAAGTCGTTGATGATTCTGTGGAAGCTGGATCCTTTGTATCCAAAGCCAGCTTCTCCAGTACACAGCTGACGGAAATTCTCGGCAGTTTTTGGCACAACATCATCATAAAGCTACTCAATATATAAGAAATAGAATCGACTATCAAAAACCTTGAAGGTGATACGCTGGGTACCTTCTCCACCAGCGTTGATGTCAAAGAAGACTTTGGTAGAGGCAAATCGGTTGATCAATGATCGAGAGCTTCGCAACATGATCAAGTCTAAAAGAAAATAATAAGAGGAGTGATGTTTATTTATTATTATGTTTTACGAAGACCTTGAAAGTAACAGTGAAAGAATTACAGCTAAGATAGCGACCAAGAGCGCCATTATTATATTTTTGTTGGGCGAGTTGTTACTCGAGGGGTTGCTATTAGAAATTTTAGTTGATGATTGTTCTTCATCGCGAAGTCTGTCTATATCGGTCGTATTTTTTACTTCTGGTTCCGCATACTAAAAAGAAACATAATAAAAGATAAAGATTCTCGAGCACTAACCTCGAAGGGTTCCGTGGATTCTGATATGTTGAAGATAAACTCGAGGTCGTCGCCTGCTTTTGTTTGAAAATTCTCGTACAACGAGATTGGAAAGCCACCATTGATTGATGTGAATACTCGTCTAGCCAGTATTCCATTTGTCATAAGAGGGTTGTCTTCATCGAGCTCTAGGATGAGATCCTCGGTGAAAATCTCAAATCTTTTCGATAACGAGCGCTGTACATCCATTCTAGTTGAGTTTTAGGAGTGAAGATAAAACGAAGGATTACCTGATCAGTTCTTTCAAATCACTTATGGAAGATTTTCTAGTGATAGCAGCTCTTACGGCAATAGAGATTTGTAAATTCATAGAGGGACTATCGGCTAATTGAATCGGCGCATCATGACCTTCATGATAGATATCAGCCATCAGAAATTCAGGAACTGTTGACGCATTTTTGGAATAACAAGCTCGCCATTTTCGCTGAATCTATTATTGACGAAGAGTTCGAAACTGGATAATTTTTCGACTGCGAAGTTCGTTATTTGCTTCCCGACTTCTGAGGCGTAGATTTTCTGCGATTTGGAAACGATGGGAAGTGAAAATTGAAAGGATGCTTGGGAGCGGATCTGTGTCAGGGGAATTTTGATGAAGACACAGTCTTTACTTCTACTTTTTGAACATCTCCAGAGTCTCGAATACGTTTGGCCCGAATACTTCCATCTAACATGCCGGGTTATTTTCAATAAACTACAGATTTTTACCTTCGATGTACGCAAAGATTGTCTCGTTTGCTATATGTCCCTCCCGTCTTAATTTCTTCGTACTTTTTAGCCAGTCACTATTTTCTTTCTCATCAACAAAGAAGCCTCCAAGAACGTTTATTCCACCGCTAAGCCGAGCGATGACTTCTCTTGTGTGATTGTAAATATGCTCATACAAGGCACACTCAGATTCTTTATCTTGAGAAGGAGTTTCCACAAAATTTTGTATTAACAATTTTCCTAGAGAGAAATAACCAGATTGTTTTTAATTGTTATTATTACCAGGCGAATACAGGGCGCCTACAATAAGACCATTTCCATTCGATGGAAGAGACAGATTGCTCGGAAGCAAAAGGTCCATTCTTAATGAAAAATATTTTTATTGGGAATCGTGATATGCCTTTTATTTGAACTCGATGGCACGTGGCAGTTGTGATGTGAAAAGTTGATAAAGGGAATGTGAAAAGTAAAATGTAGGTGAACGGCTAGGCTTCCATCTTCGGGTTTTCATCTAAATAAATAGTGATTGAAAGAAAAGAGAGTTATTTTTACCAGAAAGATGCTTTCTCTCAACCTTGTCGCTTTCGATGGCTTTTTCGACAGCGTTAAGATAGTTGTCAAGAGTGACCTGTTGAGCTCCAGCGCAGTACTTCATCAAGGCCAGGAATGGTATCTTTCGAAGCGTGCGTCCGCTGATTCCTTGAGCACTGTCGGCGATCGCAATAAGGCTTCTCTCGCTGTCAGTTGGACTTAAAAATATTCACCGAGCATGAAAACCGCTCTTACTTTGGCAGGTCGTATCCTTCTGATCGTAAGGAATATTTGCCTGTAATCATGCCTTTATGATATAATTCGTTGAACGCAGACTCGAGGATAGTGTAGATAGCTTTTGGCTCTGGTGGTCCAACGAAAATCTTCATGTCGGCGCGATCGATGAATGCCAGATCAATTTTGCCAGTGATGTTCGATGTGCAAACAACGAGAACGTTCGGGTACTTTTTCAGCGAGTCCAGTTGCGTAAGAACAGCATTGACTACTCTAACGGCATCTGCTGGCTCATTCGCGGAACCCGATCTAGCAGAGGTTAAGCTCTCTACTTCGTCGATGAGGATGATCGTCATGATCGACTTGTCATCTTAAAATAGTTGTAGTCGTGATCTGAAAGCGTCAACTAACCCGCATAGTCTCTTATTTTAGAAAACATTTTCTGAACAAGTTTGCCTGACTCCGAAAACCACTTTGAGAAGAGAGAATGTGAGTTGATCTCCACAAGTGCCGTATTTTGATAGCCGCCTATTTGTCGAATCGCTAATTTTTGAGCAAATGCCTAAAGAAATGATTGTTTTTGAGCAATTAAAGGTTTGTACCTGAGCGATGGAAGTCTTTCCAGTGCCTGGAGGGCCATGAAAAAGAATGACTTTGTTCCAGCTAATGAGCGTGTTGCTGACTCCTAGTTGCGATAGCCGAAAAGATGTTTCCGCGTATTGAATGAGATCGGTTTTGAGCGATGATGAGTAGTGCAGCGACTCCCACAGTCCGTAAAACGCCTTGTTCGGTAACATCCATGTCTGGCAAGCAGCGATTTCGCCATCTTCAGAAGATAAATTAGTTTTGAAATAAGGCGAGAGTATGTTACCTTCTTCCTCATCAATGTGCTCTTCTTCTCCCTCAGCTTTGTCCATGGTGTACAAATAGAACTTCCCGAGGGCAGTATTAGGAATATCACTGTACTTTTCGCTCTCTTCGCAAATCATAACCTCAGAAACGCACTCTTCCACGACGTTCAACGCTTCCAGCAGATCTTTCGTCTCAGTTTCGTCCATAATCTCGTTAATCGCGTTCATGATCTTTTCCTTGTCTTGTTTCGGAATTAAGCTTTTAACTCCATCGTCGAATAGTTCGAAGATGCTCCGAAGACTATCCTCTATTTCTGTCATTTGATATTTTGCGTTGCTTTTTAGCCTGACCTCGTAATTGATTTGCACCATTTTTATACTAAACAAGAGATCTTAGCTATAAGTTAAATAAATATGGTACGAGAGGATTCCTCTCGATTCAGTTTATTGCACATGCAGTAACTTCGATAAACAGTACAGTCTAGTGGATTGACAGACAGAACGAGCAGATAGCGAGTTGAAGAAGCAATGAAGAAATCAGGATGATATAAAGTACACAAGTATAAATAAATGAAACGTCCTTGAATATAATTTCTATATCGTAAAGCGATATTCTGAGCCGTCCGAATTCAGCAGAACTGCGACTTCTTTATTGACCCAGACGAGCTTCGGGTTTTCCGAAATATTGCTCGACGAAACCTATAAAATTATTGTAACTAGAAATTTGAGACACACCATACTCTCAGCGGCACAGTTCCAACAGATTTGACGCATTTCACATGCGAAGTAACCATTCCAAAAATAGACGATACCATCACCCAGAAACTCAATTGATTTTCAACTAGAATAAATGATTTACAACGATGCAAATAATCTTCTAATAGACCATTTGAATACGTAGCCAAGTATTTTCCATCCGGTGAAAAACAAAGCGCAGATACTGCGCCTCGATGAGCGGAAACCACCTGACTTTTCAGAGTCTTCAAGTCATAAACAATTATCTGCCCATTCTTCGTCCCAGCCGCTATTCTTCTGGTGTTATTGCAGAATGACAGCATATGAAATCTAACAGCAATTTATAACAAATAAGGGGCAGTATCAATGTACCTTTGCAGTGGAGGAAAAGCGTCAGATAACCTCGTTTTCTTGAATGCTTGAGAGTCCAAGCAAAACAGAACGATGTCAACGACCTTTAAAATATTAGACTTCTCAATTTTGTCGATATCAATACCTCAGATATAAGCAGAGACAGCTCGTTGGGCAGCATTTCTGCCAAAAACTCTATTATCCGCAACACTTCATTTTTGGCTTTGACAAGCGTCGACTGCTGAAATTTCTGGGAGGTAGCTGGATTAGCAATTGCGGCAGTATGGCGGGCTACTTCTCGTCCTACGAACAGAAATGTTTTATCAGTTATTAATTCATTGCGTTACCTATTGTCGTGATGAAGACGCTGGGTTTTGATCGGGCGATTTGACAGAGAGCTCTATGCGAAGCACGGCAGAGCTCCGCGCTTGGCGAAACCATCACCTTCTTGTTAAATAGTGGCTCCACCATTTCATAGTTGATCGTCATTTCCATAAGAGCCAAGAGAACAGTTGCAGGCTCAACGAAAGGCTCCCAGATATGGAAGCCACGACCAAGAAGTTCAACAGCTGTCCTCTTTGAAATTGAGTTATCGTTGGCATCAAGAAGAGAGAGCAGCTTCTGAGCAATGATTCTTGTTGTTGATTGACCGAGGCAGTTGAGTTCAGCACCAAGCACGCCTAGGATGACAACGGCAGTATTACTTGTTTGCATGTTGGATGATGAAAGTTGATTGAGGAAGTGTTGGATAATGCGTCCACGTGTCTTTTCGTCATTACGTCTTAGTTGATCAAGAAGAAGGCTTTGTCCCGTTTCGCGAATTTCTTGCACACGATCAGACCAGCGAATCGCCAGTGTTTCCAGAGCGGGAGGAGTGTACTTTTCTAATAGATCGCTTAGCAAGGCGCAGTGGAGAGTGACTAGTCCAGACCAACACTGTCTACCATCACCGAGGAATTCTTCGGACAAATTCATCAAACTGTTGCAAAGAGAACCAATCGACATGAGATGGAGATTCGTCAAGTCTTTTGAAATGTTCCAGTGTTCGTTAAAATTGTCTGGTTCTTCAGGGAAAAAGAAAACACAGCAGCTCTGACGACGGACTCCAAAGATCAGTGACTTTTTCGGTCGCGCAAAGGATATCATCGTCACTAGAAGCTCATCAAGAGATGGCTGAAGTCCCCATGCATGCAAGGTCATGATAAGAATACGTCCGAATGCTAACGATTGAGGTCCCAAGATGGCACTTTCAGAAGTATCTAGTGATGGTGCGCTTGATAAGGAAAGTTTCGATGGCGATGTAGCTTGTTGTTGAGGAGACTTTGGTGAGGTCGGAGTTGCTGGAGATTGGCGACCTGAGCGCGATTCTTTAATTTTTGACTGGACGCTAGAAAATAACTGCATTCCTGTTGTCTTGAGAGTATTGGTTAAATTTGGCTGTGATTTGTCTTCAGAGGCTTGACGCGATGGCATTTTCTTGTTACTTGTTTGATTAAGTCGATAGTGCTGGATGATATTTTGAACCATTTTTTCGACATCGAAGTGAAATGATAAACACTTGAGAATTGGTGGAGAATCAAGCTGATCAAGAAACATTGGTTGGACAAAAATGAGCTGCTGCCTCCTTGCCGGAGGTTTATCATGGGGATATAGCTCAGCTGTTGACTGAATTTCATTCGCTTGAGAGGAAGAAGTTTCCCGTTCAAGAGCCATCGAATATGCATCCCATGTCTTGCATGATCCGTCTTCACGAGTGACAATAAGGTACCCATCATTTGTCCAAGCGACATCAATTATCGCTTGACCAAAGCCAGGATCTGAAAGAAGACATTGGTGCGTCTTCGGATGCAATACGCAGATTCCGCCATCGACATCGATCGAAACGGCCGTGCCAGCTGATTTTCCGACTTTTATCGGGCAAATTGTGAGACTCAGCAGTGGAGCCATGTGATTGTGGAATTCTACCAACTTTTGTTTATGTGTTAGTGACCATGCTGAGACAGAGAAGTCGGCGCTACCAACAAAAAGACATCGTCGTCATATGAAGCGGTGTTATGCTGGTATGGGTACATGAGACAAGTGATCTCGGCGTAATTGGCTACTGCAGATGTAAAGACATCTACGTCTTCGTTAATATCAAAAACACATTTTGCAAAAGAAGGAATTGCAGGAGCGATAACAAGATGTCCATCAGAACGACCAAATATGAGGGTATCCTTTTCTTCAACAAAGCAAACCGCAGTGATGTAGGAGTCATTCGTGCAAAATACATCAAGTTCGCCTTCAACTCCACTGCAAGAAGCAGTTTTAGCTATCTCAATTAGTGAATCTTCCTGCGCTACATATGTAGAGATCTCAAGAGAAGGAGCAATTGAATGAAGACGTTTTCCAGAAAGTTGAAAGTTCGAGTGCAGGGGAGCAGACGTTCGCCAAATGAGCTGCGGAGATTGGTCATCCGCACTTTGAGGCTTAAGGTTCGCTGTTGAGTAGATCGTGAAATATGACAAGTTCAGAGCTTTGTTCTCCGACACGATGGCGAAGTTTGAACTTGCTTGAAGGAAAAATCCATCGACGAGGCAATCGCTATCAATCGACTGATAAGATATGCTTGAAAAATCCGATGAGTCCAAGATGAAGAAGGACTTCTTACAGACGACAAGGGCGTATTCGCTCCTTAATTTCAGAACAATCGGATGCTCGCATGATCGGATTTGCTTCGACTCTTCCTCCCAAAGTGGCTCTTCTAGCGATTGTTGAGGCTCTGTTGAGACGCGCCATACTTTCAAAGTTCCACCTGCCGTTATGCCGAGCAAAACTGATAGATCGGGGACATTTATTGAGACCCCGCAAGTTATCCAGTCCGGGTACAAACGGCAGCAAAGTGAGAACTCGCGCTTTCCAGTTTTTGTGCTGAAAACAAGGACTTCACTGAGTTCGCCGAAAGCAGCTATCAATGTTTCAGAGAGAGTAACAAGACCTCCAAGACGATCAGACGCTTGAATTGAGAATACTACGCGGCCAGAAGGAACATGCCAAAACTGAATTAACCCGGAGAGGGAAAGCGTTGCTAGATGATTCTTCCCGTAAGATGATGTGCTCACTATCGGAGATGCATCAGAGTCCTGTATTAGGACGCTTTTGTGGATGATGTTCTGATCGGAAACCTTCCAAATGAAGATCTGGCCGCTCTCAAAGGTAGCATAAATCCAGTACTCGACATTGTCAAGGTTGGACTCGATTCGACCGAAGCAGGTACATTTACAGTTGACATTCCGACCTGACCACAGTCCGATTGGAACTGTCAACACCATAGCCGCATGTTTTTTCTTAACTAAACCTGATCATGCTTCTGCAAAAATCGAGAAAGACACTGGAGGGTTCTTTTATCAAATAAAACATGTATTGAAAGTATAGGTGAAAGACACAGGAAGTATGAACTATAATGGTGGTATTTTCAGTTGCTAAAATCGGTCAGTTTTGTTCTTTACGAAGTGTAAAATAATCGTTGACTTGGCGGAATCAAATAAAAACAAATATGTGGTGCTCAGCTTCAAGCATTCAAAAACAAGGTTTGAAGAGAGTGAGGTTGTGACACTGATCTCAGGAATAATTGATCCTAAAAAGGCTAAAATACTAGAAAGGGATACAGTAGTTTGTCTGTGAATTATTGAGCGCCGACCGTTCTGACGTCGTCGATTTTTAAGATCATTCGAACGAGCTGTGTTGCTAGCGAGAGCTGCTGTTTCTTTCCAACGAGGGTCTCCACAACATTTTGGACCTTTAAAAATAGTTAGTATCGCCAAAACATCCATTTTCGATGATACCTTCATATCTCGATCTCCGGTATAAAGAGCATCAACACCAAGTCGGGGTTTCCAGTGGTCTTTTGGTCAGATCGGAGATCAGTCAAAGTCTCAACTGGATTCAAACCGGAGTTCTCAGCCAAGGCCATGGGTACGCTTTCAAGAGCTGAAGCGAATGCTCTAAAAATAATTATCGGGTGATGAGAACTTATCAGACTCACCGCATGCCCCACTGGTCGAGTCCAGAAGTATTGTCAGCTTCTTCAGCAACATCAAGAGCACAAGCAACTTCAGGAGCGCCACCACCGTAGACGATTCTTGAATCTCGGATGAGATTTCGGACGACGCAGATAGCGTCGTGGAGGGATCGCTCGGCCTCGGCAATGACCATTCTGTTGGAGCCTCGGATGAAAACTGTGACAGCCTTGCTGTTCTTGCACTGTTCGACAACCAACATTCGCTCTTTAGTGGTACCAAGGTCGATTTCTCGGACGATACCAGCTTCGCCGAGTTTTCTTTGGTGAGCTCCTTTAGGAAAATGCGCTTGGTTCAAGATTGATATCAACGATGAGTACCTGGAATCGGGGGACGATACGACCGCCAGTGGCGATAGCGATAAGCTCAATTTCGGGACCACCGACCCATCGGACAGCTGGTAAGTTATTCTGGAGGAGGAGATGGTTGGCTTCGTCGTCGAAACCCCACTGGCAAATGGCGAGGTTAGCTCCAGTATCCTTCACTTGTTTGATCATTTCCTCGAATTTTTCCCGCTCGTAAGTTTGTAATTGCTAAAATAATGCTATAGATAGTTTTAAGAAAAAGATCTTACTTTGTAGTCTTCTACACAGGTGACATCAAGCTTGTGGTTCGTCTTTGGCTTTGGAGGTTCGAATGGGCAAGTCAAAATTGCGAGTTTAGCGTTTTCAACTTGCTTGGGCATCTGAGGGTGACTAAAGTCCTTGTCGATGACAACGCCCTTGATCAACTGAGTATCATCGAGCTTTCCTCCGACCTTGAAATATATTGGTAGTTTGAAAAGAACAAGTAAGTAAAGATGTACCTTGGTGAGCATTTTGATGAGTTCAAAATTAACATCTTTCTTTTCGAAATCAGCGACGGCAAGAACGGACTCAACAGCGATGTCGGCGAACTGATCATGGCATCGGTTGACAATTTTAGAGCCAAGAGTAGTTCTGGCTGTTCGCTTGAGCATATCCTAAAACAATCTAAACGACTGTTTGCAAATGTTGTCTTTTACCTTGTCAGAGATAGGAAAATCCTCGGCAATTCTGTCGAGAGTTTTGAGGGCAACTTGACAGGCCTTATCATAACCATCAGCAATTCGGATAGGGTGAATTCCTCTGTCCAAGAGTGGCTCGGCTTGTTCCAAAAGAGCACCAGCGAGGACGACGACGCCAGTGGTGCCATCACCAATCTCATCATCTTGAGATTTGGACAGTTCGACGAGGAGCTAAAATGTTAAAAAAATGGAAGGTTATTAATTCCTCTACCTTGGCAACGTTATGCTGGACATCCATCTTGTCAAGAATGGTGGCACCGTCGTTAGTGGTCGTGACTTCACCGTCTGGAGAGACCATGATTTTATCCATACCGTTGGGTCCGAGAGAAGTTCTCAGAGTAGAGCTGACAGCCTTGGCGGCAAGAATGTGAGCTTTGATAGCTTCGACTCCGGTGACTCGATTTTGTTGCTCCTAATTGTCAATGAAAAGCTGGTGCTACAAGTAAGAGGTTTACCTGGTCACGCATGACAAGAAACGGTCTGCCATACTCGTCAACTGCGATTCCGACGTTTCCAGGAAGCTGTGGCATTCCACCGGCGCCCATGGGCATCTGCATACCTGGCTGCATCATTTTCTAAAAATTCAACTATCAGAATCTGATCTCATCGGTCATCGAAAATAAAGGGATGTCTATCTGTTCTAGAGACTATGTACAAAATTAGTTAGCAGAGAAGTTTTTCAGCGACAAAGTTGATTTCATCTCGCTCGATGTGAGTTAAATCTGGCTGCCAGCGGTCAAAAATAAGAACAGTTCTAGAGAAGATCCCCTTCTTTGGCATGCCCGGTTTCGGCCTAAATCTGACCAAGTGTGCGTAGCTGTCATCGAGGTCGAAAGCGGTTTTCCAAGTCATGGAATGTCCACCGGCGAGAATTTCGACATTGTCGATGATCTCTTCGTCGATCTCGATTGGAATGTGCACCCTGGACTTTGCAGTCGTACAGCCAAAATGAATAGCAATTAGCTCTTCATCTTCTTCACCGATTTTCGACAGGTCAACAGTCAACTTCGAAAACGAAGCGTTGAAAAGAATATTTGACGGGACGAATTCTGCCAAATGACTGACCAAAGATCCATCGAAATTTTCTGCGCACTGTCCTTGGTCAATAATCTTCGCAATTTTCCAAGACCCGGCCGATTTTTCAACTTCATTCCATACCAAAGTGCTCTCCATCTCTTTATACTTCATGTAGTAGAAATCCTGATGCGTAATGTCCAATTTATTGACTGGACGAGACTTGATTCCAGGAATGTCAAGGATCGTTCCATATTGAAGAAATCCCCACATGCCGTTAGGATTTGCCTCCCAGAGCCGGGACTTTTTCGCCGCTTTGAAATTGAACCAGTGAAAGAACAAGAGAGCGAGTCGGATTTCGTATTGAAGAGGGCGGCGACCACAGCGAGCGCAATCCTTGCTTCCGCACATAGAACTGTATCTCACTCTATAGCGCCAATTGCTCACAAATTTGATGATTTTGAAAAGCCAGTAAAGCAGGTCAATCATTCTATATGGAGAAATTGTATTAGGTTTGTCTGGATAGTTTATCATGGATTTTACAAAAATAAATTTCACATTTAAAAAAGTTAAAAATCATAGATTGTGATTGCCGAAGGCAGAAGTATTGAAGAAGTTGTCATATTCGGTGCGTGCTTCGTCCCCAAAAGCGAAAAATGAGCAGCCAGGCTCGGCCTCGCTGGAGATTTCAGTGGCGAGTAATTGGCCCTCGAAAATGAGGATGACGATTTGTGAGCCTTCCGAGAGTTGGAGAGACTTTTGGGCTCGGGTTGGCAGACTCAGGGGAGACAATTTTCCGGCGGTGCTTCTTATTAGTTTTGCTGGGAAGGGATAATTCTTTGAAGTAAAATAAATAACACTTACCCTTTTTAAGAGTCCCCGTGACTCTGTAGTAACAGTTCGTTGCGAGTTCTTCTGATTTCTCTCCAGCGAAAAGCGCAAAAACCATCTCGTCTTTAACTTCGGCAGCAGAAGGATATGGATACGCAACTTGAGGGAAAATCGTTCTCTCCAGCGAGAGTCGAGGCGAAGAGTCAAAAGTATCATTAAACTCGTCGAAAACCTCTTTGAGCGCGATTTCGACGTCCGTTCCGGGCGCCCAGTTCGGCTCCCCTGCATGGTCCACTGGGCCGAAGTCATGAATCTGAAATGAAAATTCTAGCGAAACAAAAGCACGATTGCGACTCACATCTGCCCAGTTGTTTAAAAACTTCGAACGACCGAAGTCAGAGACGATTTCTTCGATGCTCTCGAAGTCGATCGGGAGTGGATAAGTGGTCACTTTTTGAGTTGTTTCGATTACTGGCTGAGTGGGGCAATGAAGATAGAGACGCATTGAGCGACAATCGCGAGTTCGAAGCTGCCCGCAAATCGTGACCAACTCGACGTTGCTAAAACAGGTTAAAGTCGCCTACTTGGGAGGTAAAGATACCTAGAGTCGCGGATATAGACAGAACCTGAAGCAAAAGTAATAATTTTCATGTCTTGGCAGTTGTCAATCGTAACTTCTTTACACAGACAATTGAGAAAGATGATACAGGACTTGCAGTTTTCTATCGTCATCGGTAGATCTTTTACATCGCTAAAAAAAGATATAAAATCGTCTAATTCTTAACTTACTTTCTGCAAACTGAATTTTCGATATTTTCGACATCTCTAACGTAGAACTTCGACTTGTCTTCCTTTTTTCTTTTGTCCCAAGAATACTCTTTCGGGGCTTCCTCAACCTGCTCTTCCTCGACCGGTTGGCCTTTTCTCGAAAACCAGCAACCCATATTTTAGCCGATCGGAACACTAGCTACCTCTCATCTGAATAATTTCAAATGTTATTGTTTTGTTTTTAAATAGTTAAAATTAAGCTAAAGAGTGTTGTCTCGTGGCGGCAGTCGAGCAAACGTCAGATAGCCAGTGTGGCCGTATTGGGAGCGTTTGGCAAGAGCCGACTTCACGACAAAATTGCATTCAGTAAGTTTTAAATCTTCTTTCGCTTCTTCTTGTCCTGCTTCTTCTTTCAAATTCTGAGTCTTCGGTCTTGATCCCTTTTCCAATCGCTTCAAAACGAGTTATTTCTGATTCTTTTTTTTCCTTATTACTTTTACATATTTTCCAATCTTTTCACAATCTTTGGGCATAATTCCCGCCTCTTCCAGCTCACTGTAGTCCACTCCAAAGTCCGGCATTGGGAAATGACTGGATTTCACAGTAGTCTGGCTATTGATACACTCGATTGTCTTGATATTCGTAAATCCACCCTCCCTAAGTTTTTCACAAGTCTCCTAAAATCATCACAATTCAGAGCTTCTCCGGAAGGGTGAAAAGTACCTGGACTTGTTCAATACAGGGCGAGAAGTTGCAAAACTCGCCGCCTTCCAGCTTCAAAGCGCGTTTTACATGCTCGATGGCTTTGTAAGGAGCCGGAATGTCCAAAAACACAGCGTCTGCTTTGTGATCCACTTCTGTAGGCCACCCCTGTTCGCACACATCACGGTGGTAGACGGTGATGTTCTTGCTTAAATTCATCGTTTAGAGAAAGCTCGTTTGTCTAGCGTACCTGAGCCCATGATGTTCAAACTCCACTCTAGCCTTCTTCGATCTTTCTTCATGAAATTCTACTGTATGAAGATGTCCATTCGGATAAATACCCCTGGCAATAGCATGAGAAAGGGAGCCACTACCAGTTCCCGATTCGCAAACAACCTTTCCATTGCTCAGCCCAAGTTCGAAGATAATGCGAGAGATGTCAGGAGTATATAAAATTTGAGTCCTGTGGGGAAGTGACAACGTCCAAATTTCAGGATTCGGGAAAAGAAGGTAAACGTACCCACGAGCACAGTCGTAGCGGCAACCGAATTTTTTACCGATTATTTCGTTGTGTTTCACTGCACTAGAATTATCCATAGAAATAATCCTCTGATGATCTTAACTTACCCGAATTTCGTCTGTTTTACATCCCCGCTTTTGGCAATTATCGGAAATAAATCATCGTTGCTAATGTAGACAATTACTGTATCATTCTCTTCTATCGTCTCTTTGTGCTCGAAAAACCCCATTTTCACAAATTCCTTCCTCCTTCAAAAATTCCGTGCCTGACCGATTCTTTTCTCGAATTCTTCCTTTTCCCTAGCGACGGGCGCTCATTGGCGCGGATCCCAGAAGAAGTGAGTCAGGCGAAAGAGAAAAATCCTCCGGTTTTTCTTTCTAAAATACCGTGTTCAAAGAGAAAAAAGGCTCAAAAGAAACAGAAATCCATCTTTTCAAAAATTAAGCCCCAAGGCGAGAGAGAAGAATAAGAGTCAAGAAAATTTTTCGCCTCGAAATTTCCCGAACCTTCCAGTAAAAACACTAGACAGTAAAAATCTCTCTAGCAACCCGGCATTAAAAATAAATAGAAAGAATAGAGGACATCCGAAAATTTCTAAAAATGCTAAAAATTTTCTAGATCCACATCCCTTTTCTCTGTTTTCTTCACTTTTTCGCCATTTCTGAAAAGAATCGTCTTTAGAATGTCACAGATCGCAGTTCTCAAGCCAAATACTGAACGTGAGCAAGGCTCAAAGGTAAATCTGAATTCCGATTTTAAATTGTACTTAAATAATAGGTCCAACTTGGAAATGTCCAGGCCACAAAGCATGTCGCTGACATTATCCGAACCTGTCTCGGTCCTCGATCAATGTACAAGATGTTGATGGATCCTCAGGTAATCGAACAGTCCAATATCGATTCTAGCTGTTGATTTAGGGTGGTATCGTTGTCACCAACGACGGAAACGCCATCCTCCGAGAGATCATGGTCAAGCATCCAGCTGCCAAGTCGATGATCGAAATCTCGCGAACTCAGGACGAAGAATGCGGCGATGGCACCACTTCCGTCATCATCCTCGCCGGTGAAATCATGTCCGCCGCGCAGGAGTTCCTTGAGGATCAAATGCACCCAACCAAAATCATCAACGCCTACCGATTAGCTCTCGAAGACATTGACGAATTCATGAACAATGATTTCGGCAAGACCATTGATCCAAACAATGACGAAGACATGGCCAAGTTGGTCAACTCAGCTCTTGGAACGAAATTCATCAGGTACTCATCCTTACTTTTATTTCAAAAAGTAACGCTTGTCAAAGCCGATGGATGGATTTGGCTACCAAGATGGCCATCAAAGCTGTCCGAACCGTTCATATCAAAGAAAATGGCCGAACTGAAATTGATATCAAACGATTTGCGAAAGTCGAGAAGATTCCTGGTGGCCATATTGAAGATAGCGAGGTACTGTATTCGCATCTTGAACAGTTACAGTAGCCAAAATTTAAGGTGCTCAACGGAGTTATGTTGAACAAAGACATCACTCACCCAAAGATGAAGCGACGAATCGAGAACCCACGAATTCTTCTCTTGGATTGCTCCCTTGAATATCAAAAGGTAACAACTTCCAAAGCCCTTTTCCCATCTAACCCACTTTCCAGGGAGAGAGTCAAACAGACATGGAGTTGTCGAACGAAGCCGACTTCACCCGAATTCTCCAGCTCGAAGAAAACTATATCAAAGAAATCTGTGACAACATCATCGCTCTCAAGCCAACCCTTGTTTTCACCGAGAAGGGCATCTCCGATTTGGCACAGCACTTCTTGGCCAAGGCTGGAATCACTGGTAAGTCTTTACTTTTCATAGCTCTCTACTCTTACTTCTTTTTCAGCTATCCGACGAGTCCGAAAAACAGACAACCTTCGAATCGCACGATGCTGCGGCGCGACAATCAAATCGCGAACCGACGAGATCAGCGAGGACGACATTGGAACCGAAGCCGGTCTCTTCGAAATAAAAGTTCGGCGAAGAATACTTCACCTACGTTACTGAATGCAAGAAGAACACTGCCTGTACAATCATCTTGAGAGGCGCTTCCAAGGACGTTCTCATGGAAGTTGAGCGAAACCTTCAGGACGCCATGCAGGTTTGTTTCTTAGTATAAATTTCAATATTTGATGGTGTTTTCTAGGTCGCAAGAAACGTGCTTCTTGAATGCAAAATCGTCCCCGGAGGCGGCGCTTGCGAACTCGCTGTCGGCAGCTTCTTGAATCAAAATGCAAAGAAGTACCACGGCGAAGAACAGTTCCCCTACAGAGCTCTCGCCCGAGCCCTGGAAGTGATTCCCCGAACACTCGTCCAGAACTGTGGTGGCAACACGATCAGAACACTGACAGAGCTGCGAGCATTGCACGCCAAGGGAAACAACAATCACGGCGTGAACGGCGAAACTGGAAAGATTTGCGATATGGAGAAGCTTGATATTTGGGAGCCTTTGACTGTCAAATTGCAAGGTTAGATTTCCATCGACCAAGACAGAGAATGAACTAAACGTTCATTTTAGTGTACAAAACCGCGATCGAAACAGCAACTCTTCTGCTGAGAATCGACGACATCGTCCAAGGAACGAAACGCGCGGACGGTAGCGAAGGAATTGGCGCAGTTTCGCAAAACTAAAGCTCCTATCCAACTTCCGTTTTATCGTCATCACACGCCGCCTAGATTTTTTCACCTTTTATTTACCCTATTACTGTATTCAAGGACCAAGCCTGAGAATAGAAAATAATAATAAAAATGCACGCCACAGAGTTTTGGCGTTTAGGAATTCTTTTATCGCTACCTCTTGTCTCTCGTTGGATTCCTGTCATTCCGCGCCGTATCAACAACCATGTATTTTTACTTTTCAAAAAACTTAACCTGATCACATGTACGGCCAGATGCCTTCAATACACAGTTTTTACTCCTGTTAGTTCAAAATAGAAAATTTTAAATATATATTTTATGTTCCGTATCTGCGAGTCTCTTTCGTTCAATCATTTATCAAGCAATAGTTCTTAGCATTGGAAGATGTCCGATTACGATGAAATGAAGCCTGTACTAAGAGAGGATGGCACTGTCGATGAACCTTTTCGCGCAAAACAGTGGCCATTTAATGTTCCTATTGCGAGCTACCCTTTTGTCAACGATCCAACCGAGCCGTGCGATTATTTCACCGTTTTTGAGCAGCATATGATCTTACCCCTGTTTAATCAGCTTCAAAGAATGAAGGAGTCACATGAAGGTAAACTAGAAAAATTTGGAAATCTGTATTCTGTTTATTTTATTTCATTTTATTCACAGCTTTGAGCAAGTTTGAAATTTTAACTGATTCTATTTGACTGGAGTGTGGCGGGCTTCTAATTCAGTTCTATACATTTGCCGCATCGCTATAATATCCGATAGTGGTATCTGTTTGGATCCGTCATCTATTGAATTCAACGGCTTGAAGTTTGAAAGCCAAGAAGGAAATTCAGCGATCCATTCGTCTCGTATCGTTAGCTTTAGATCCACGTCCTCGATTTCGTCTGGACTTTGATAGAGAGGTTTGTTGAGCGAAAAGTCTGCGAAAAGCTTTTCCTTTGCTTCATTTGTCAAAATCGACTCCCAGCGTTTATAGACACCGAAAAGGTCTGTACAGTTCCCCGGATATTGCGGGATTTCTGCGTCTTTCGGGGCGTCAGACTCCTTTGCTTCTTATCATCATTATTCTCGATTTTTTCGCCAGTATTCTCCAGCTCAGGAGAATCGCCTATTGCATCATTGGAGGTCGAAGTGGTAGCTGCTGCTATATTAGCAGAACCACCTTCTGCGACGAGTGATGCTTCTGTACTGCTTGCAATTACAGTTGAATTACTCGGCTTGTCGTCTGAAGGTATTGATATTTGAGTCGAATTCGTAGGAGCAAGAGTCGCATTATGATATGCTATCAATTTGGCAAACGATTCTGATAGATTCACCGGTTGATTAATAATGTTGTTCAAAGAGATGTCTAAAATCATCTTTAGTCAAATTAATTCACAAAAAGTTACCATTTCCATCGTCATCTTCGACGTTTATTTCCTGAATCAGAGTTCCGTCATTTTCAGCATCCATCGGCTCGACTTTCACTTGTTCAGAATTAATAGTAGTAAGCTCCATTATTTGAGCCTCAGTAAGCTGATTTCGCGGCTCGTTTCCGATGGCGAGAATGGTTTGATTCCTCAACACATGTCGCACTTTCACACTTCTAGTGAAATTATATTAGAATGTTCAAAATGAAAATAATTACTGAAGATGCTCTTCGATAGTTATTTCGGTGACTGGTTCTCCTCGTTGTTTTCGCTCGACAAGTCCGTAAATGAACACAAACATTTCTTCCGTAGTCCAGAAATCTCGGGGAAGGTCATGTTTTGAGAGCTTTGTCATGATATCCGCACAGATTGCTACAACCTCTTGTGTTAGGTTTAGCTTCGCGGAAGCTTTCTTCTGAACTGCAGTTTGATGCATTTGTTGGGAGATAAGATCATTCTGTTCTTCGGTCAGAGGGTATTTCAATTTATGTTTGTCGCACATCGCTTTTACTGCTCGGCGATCTGTTTTTGTGCTATTCACGTAGGTTCTTAGTTTCTTAAATTCGAGTTAGTTTCTTTTTAGTCATTAAATAATCACCTTTCCGTAACATGGGCATCCCTCTAAACGACATCGTAAAAGACCAGTTCTATACAAACGAGTATCGCCAGGATAAGTACCGCATAAAATGAGCTCTTCTAGTTCCATCACTCGTGGCTCTACCAGATCGTACACTTTCTCAGGAACGTTCCATGGTACCCAGTCATCTCCATTCCAGGGATTGTCAACCCGGTCTTTGACAATGCCCTTCCAATCCCCGGTCCAATCTTCGTTCATCCTCTGTCTTTTATACATTTTCAAAATCGTGATAAAAATTGATGCTTCTGAGCGGACACAGATAAACGGACAGTTTTTGTTTTCAATTCAAAACAGGTCGCCCTGTGCGCAGAAAACTGCCCTGAGTGCCTATTCGCCCGCGAGACTTTCTGTCTCGTCCAATCAACACAGGTTTAACCCTGTGTAACCTGTCCCTGTTCTCAGGTTTCGGTGAAAACTCAGAATGACTCTTGCGCCGTGATAAAAATCGATTTTCAATGAAAAATCAGGATGCATAGTTTAGGGTTGAAAAACGGGAATGAGAATTAACCTGTTAATCTGGCATTAATATTATTAAAACAGGGTGAAACAAACAGGGTCTCAAATTTGAAGCGCCTTTTAGAAATCATGAAATCATTTCAGAACTTTTTAATTAGTCAATAAATTTGACCTTTAGCTTTTGAAAAATCGCAGACAATCAAAACTGAAGCAGATGTCAAGGCTGAAATCAAAAACGAACCATCTATCAAAACAGAAATCAAGGAGGAGCCATTCCTCGAAAATGAAATTAAGAGTGAATACGTCGAGCAGAAGACCGACGTTGCCCAGTCTGACGTCTGCCAGTCTCGCTCAGATAACCAAATGCCGGCTATAAAGGAGTATTACGATCCAGTTATCAAGACGAAATATATCACTCTCAACGACGGAACCCCTGTTCTAGGCGAAAACTACACGGAGCCATGCAAAGAGTATCAAAAGCTTCCTCACTGGTTGTCACGGGTTTCTCGTTTTTACTATCATCTCCTCTTTTTTAGCCAAATTGGAGAGTTAAATCGCAAAACCCTGAAAAGCCGAAGGTTACACGCATTCAAATCGCAGCTGGTGAGCATCTCGCCAAAGAAGATAAACCCTCTCCCTTCGATCCAGTACCGTACTGGAGCAACTTGCCTAGCTTTCAGAAGTGATACTGCCAAAGCACAAGAGTTCAATTATTTATTAACAACTCAGTTTCAAATTTAATTTTTACCATTTATCTTTACTTAGTTTCTCTTATTTTTCACTTTCTTTTGCATCAAAACAGCGTTCAGAGCTCCAGGACTCTTGAGTAAACTGCCCATATTAAAAGTAATTCATTTATCTACATCTCAGTTATATTTTTGCACAAAAAAACGAAAGGCAAATAAAAAGTTTAAAATTTCAAAAACTTGCGTGTTTCATTGCATGTACTCGAGCATGAGCATAGAACAAATGTGTAGCTTATCAAGTCTAAATGCAGAATACGTACTTGAAATTCAAATGTTGAATTGTTATGGATGATTAGCAGACGACAGAGAAAAGGAGGATGAAGGTAGAGGCAACCCCCAATTTTGGTCTGAAGGTGGTCTAGGAAAAATGCAGCTAATCAAGCCTTTCTAAAGATTCTGTGGAGGCCAGCTTTTTCTAGATAAAATACCGGTCCAAATTGAAAAACATTTTTTCCTCGCAACGGCGTGAACTCAGTCTATTTTTTAAATTTTCACCTGCAGCTTGTTTTCAAAAACTTGAAAACACAAAAGCAAATCGGCGATCGCCAAGTTGAACTACAGCGGTCCTACTCCACTGATAATCCACTGATTTACATTTCTAAGTAAAATAGGAGACTGCCTTAATCGTCGTTAAAACGTTGCATCGGCTGCCTTAATCGTCGTCGCTAAAACGTTGCATTGGGCTGCCTTAATCGTCGTCTTGGGAGAATCTGGAAAGTCTAGAAACACTCTGAAAGCGCTGGTTGGCGCGCGCCTACCTATCTTGAAATTGAAAAAGGCAAGATGAGTCAGACGACGATTAAGGCAGCCCATGCAACGTTTTAGCGACGACTAAAGCAGTCCGATGCAACGTTTTAACGACGATTAAGGCAACCGATGCAACGTTTTAGCGACGATTAAGGCAGTCACCTATTTTAATCCCTATTGAGATTTTCGCTGTAGCCAACGACAAAATCTAGAGCAGCGAGCGCGATTGGTGGATCCCAAATCGCGCGCTTTTGAACGACGCAGCCTTGGCGCTTGTCCCTCACTTGCTCTCTTGAAAATCAGAGAGAATAGCCAAATTTAAAATTTTTAAAAAATGTCTTTCGCGAAATCCAAACGAACAACCTACTTCGACGACGTGACCAAAAATAAAGAGAATCTTCCTGGGCCCGAGCGATACAATCCTCAAAATGACCATGTGAGTTTTAATTAAAAAGGAAAAATTGCTAACAATCATAAATTTCACTAATCTAATTCAGTCAATCTGGGGCTATTACGGTCAAAATGGCCAGGTTTGTTGAAAAACCCAAATCACTCAAAAATTGGTGTATCTTTGGTGATCAAATAAACTTGCTTGATTGTCCTTGCATCGATAACTAAAAAATTATTTAAAAAATCTGCATTTCTTAGTAAGAAATTCTTACTAACCATTCGAACCGTTTTCCCGAACGACATTTAATCATCTTTTAGAGAGTCAAAGGCGGCTTCCAGTACCGCGACCAGAGCATGATGGACATAAGCAGCATCAGCGGAGCCTACCAAACTGACAAGTCGATTCTTGGTCCTCCTCAATCGACCCCGTCAAAAGAGCCCTTCAAAATCGCAAAACGAGGGACCAGAAAGTCAACAGTTTCAAAATCGCTCGAAATGAGCATGTCCCAGGAAATGGCCAAATACAAGGTCAGTATTTCGAAAAAAGTTATCTTCAATCTTGAGCGGTTTTCAGGAGCTCGAGTCGGACCATTTTCAACTGAAACAACGCTATCAGAAGATCTCTGATTTGAAAGACGAGCTCGAGGAAGACTACACGCGAGTAAAGGAAGAAGCGCAAAAGGTTCCGCGCCTCCAGAAGCAGCTTGAAGCCTTACAGGACTCGCTAGAAATCAGCAAGACAAAGGTAAGCTGCCTTTTTTACTTATTCTCACAGAAGATATCAGGGCGAAGAAGTCAAAATCCTTGAAGATCAGCTGCGCCAGCTGAAGGAGAAAGAAGACGAGACTTTCAAACAGATCACAGAAAAGGAGTCTCAATTGGTCACGCTCAGAGGTCAAATCGTCGCGCTAGAAGGAAGAATTACAGAATCAGAGGTAAGAATAACAATCGGTGTTTTCATCGTTGATTTCTTATTTACAAAAGAAAAGAAAATTCATTCATTCCGATTCATCTTAAAAACTTTTCAAGGTCCAATTGCAAGAACACAAGGTTTGTATATTTTAAACGCATGCTATTTTCTGATTCATCATTTTGTACCATTTATTTCAATCCCAGACGGCGCTAGCTACAGGACTTAACAAACTGTAGCTTGTGCCCCTGGAATTCAATCATTTTTATACTTTCAGAAATCCATTACCAATTCTATTTCAGACAACGCTGAAAAACAAAAGCGACGAATTACAAAAGGCGAACCTGGCTAACTTCAACCTGGAGCACAGAATCGCTGAGCTCGAGCCACTGAAAGAGAATGTCGCCTTGCTGAAAGAAGACAACGCCGTGTACGCAGCAGAGATCAACGGGCTCAAGCAAACGCTCGAAGAAGCGCACAAGACGTTGAAAATAAAAGAGTCCGAGAATACATCGCTCAAGCAGAATATCGGCTCCCAAGTGAGCGAAACTGACTCGCTTGTGAAGAAACTCGAGCAGATGCGTTTTGAGCGGGATGAGTGCAAGGCGCTTGAGAAGGATCTCAGAGAAGTCCAGGTACATTATATTTTGACCAGAGATATTCTAAAAGCTAACTTTCATTTATAGGGAACTACCGAAGCAAAAGTGCGAGAATTAATGGCTTCTGTCGCTGAAAAAGTTGACCAAATTAAAGTCCTGGAGGAAGAGATCAGAACTCATCAAACCGCGTTGACAAATGCTTCTGAAAAATCCGCAGCTTCTGAGGAATCGAAGGCGGCGCAGATCCATGAGTTGAGCAACGAACTCGCAGGGTTGAAAGAAAACTTGAGCGAGAAGTCAGCCGAGCTTGAAGAGAAACTCTCCGAAAATCAGAAAATCAGCGAGGCTCTCGAAAATTTGAAGGCAGCTCTTCTCCAGGAAGAAGAAAAGCTCAAAGAAGCCGAGGAAATCCATGAGAAGCAGCTGAAGGCGAATTCTGAAGCTCGAGATTTAGAAATAGCTGAATCAGAAGCGAAGATTTCTGAACTTCAAAGCGCTGCCCAAGCGAAGGACTTGCAGATTTCGCAATTTGAAGAGTCGATCAAGGTAATTCTCTATTTAGCACTTTTGTGCTTTTTGAAATTTACTTAACACTGATAATTTAGGCAACTGCGGCTGAAAATGTCCAGTTACTTGAGAAGATCGAACAATCAGACTCTGCAATGAAAGCCTTCGAGGAGAAGCTCAACTCGGCCGAATCTGCGCAATCTGATCTTTCTTCTGAAATCGCTCGCTTGAAAGCTGAACTTGAAGAAGCCAAGGCAAAGAATGTCTGTTCTTCTGAAGAGTTCACGGCGATGAAGGAAGAAGTCTCGACTCTTAGGGCGGCATCGAAGGATCATGAAGCGAAATTCGTGAAAATCGTCAACGAGAAACGAGAAATTGCAAAAGAAGCTGAAATTCTTCGAGAGCATGGGTAAGCCGTTCGCTATTTTCTCAATTTATTAACTTTATTTTCTAGCGCCAAATACAAGATAAAGCGAGACAATCTTCGAGCCATATACGACGAGCAGCTGCAGAAGACAGAGCAACTAGAGCTTTTCAAGAAGGATCACGAAGGCACTCTGACGGCGCTCCAGCAAAAGCTGAAGGCGGCCGAAACTGAGAAACAAAACTTCCGAGCTCAGTTGACCGCTGCCGAGCGGAAATTGGCCGACGCTACAGATCGGTAAGTAAGAATACTCGACGAGTCGGTTTTCACATGTTTTCAGCACTACGGAAATCGAAGATCTCCACGTTAAATTGGCGGAATCAGATGCCATGTGCGAAAAGTGGAAGGCGGAGTACGAAGAGCTCGAGAACTTCTACGCGCCGATCAGAGCTGACCTCGCTAAATTCGCTGAAGAAAGCAGACACTGGGGGTAAGTCAAATCAACAGTTAAAATGTAGTAACATGAACAATTCAGCTCTGAAAACGAAAAGAAGTCGAAGGAGTTGGCAGCCCTGAACTCGAAATTGGCGGACCAGATGAGTCACGCGAATCACAAGCAAAAGATCAAGTACATGGTAAGTCAATGAATTCAAGAGCGCCTTGTTCACATTTCTTTCAGAACAAGATCAAAGACGAGAACGAGCTGCTCAAGACCAAACTCTCCTTCGCCGAATGTCAGATGAAGAAGCTCAAGAAAGAAAACGACGCTCTTCGTGATGACCTCAACGTCGTCCGGAACGTACGACGCTTCGACCCCAAAAAAGCTTTCCAAGGAAAGCAATAAATATTTAAATAATTCATCTTGTATATTTATTTTCATTCACAACACATTTTATTGTATATATTCCTGTACTCACATGACCGTTTTTCACTGTGCACACAAGTTCAACACACACATTCCGCGGAATAAAACTGCCTTTTTGTTACACAACCATATTCTTTCTTGTTTTATTGCAGAGCAGGAATTGTCAAGTAAGAGGTAAATGAGGATGTTCGGATTGGATATTTCTGTCCAAAAGGCAGTAACATCTTAGAATCGTGTGATTCCTAAGGGTATCATCGTCAATGATCTATCGAAAACCAACCCATTTTCGATTTAAGAATGGGTTCAAAAATATGCTGGAAGCGATATTATTGCCAAGGAGCAAAAATAAACGAAGTAGAGGACAGAACGCACGAGTTCAAGAACCATTGGTTCATTACACAGAAACAGATAAAGCGCGGAGGATTTAGGCTCCATCCCATCACCACCGTCATTTGCGGCTTTCTCAATCAAGGTCTAGGAAAGGGATGAGAGGCTTGATAGACCCATTCGAGACGGATTCGAGCTGGTTAAATTTTTATTCCCTTGAAAAGGCGGGACAATTTATTTGGGCATCCGCGACTCAGGTCAAGTCCGTGGTCTAAGTCTAACTCCAAATCAAATGGATCACCTGTCAGTTTCTGTATTTGACGCCCTTGAAAGATTCAACCCAGTAGTTCGCCCTGGACTTGTTTCTGTCGGATTTCTGCCAATAATTTGTCGGGAAGAAGCGGTCTCGGCAAAAGCGTCCATCACTTCAAAGCGAAAAGATTTTCATAAGATGAAAAACGATACAAAAGAGGATGATTTCAACCCTCATGAAATTAATGGAGAATCTTCAAATTGCTGGTGCGGTAAAGAAGCAGTTGTTCTGCAGAATAACGGTCAGGAAATTCCTAACTGGATCGTCGAAATTGAAGTGGCCCCGCACGAAGGATTTGAAACAGATATACAGGACAGTATGACGGACGTTCCAAAGATGAAATATCATCTAAAATATGAAGACGAAGAAAGACAAGCGTTTTTAAGACACGACGCAGTTAATCGACGCATGTTTCCTTTTGATATTTCCAGGTAGAAAAGTTTCACGGCCCTATTTTTTATAGTCATCATTAGTAATGATTCATTACTGTAGGCACATAAATGATCAAGTGAGAAACCATTATGAAAAAATAAGAGATGACCTGAAGAAAGAACTACAAGAAGAGCTGGCTAAGAAAGGCTTACCAAATATGCTGGATCATTTAGCACCAGTGGAAATTGAAGGAACCATGAGAAAACAATTGGGAAGGCCGATTCTCTCCGACGTTCAGCGAATGCTCTCTTAGACTGCTCTTATTGATATTTGCTTCACTGCTACTAGCTTTCTCACTTCCCTAAAATCTTCACTCATACAAATTTTGTTACCTTTTTCAATTCAGAAAATGGGAAAAGAAAAAACAAATGATCGATACATCAAATTCGTAAAAAAATATCTAAAGACATCAGGCAGGCTAGAATCTCTCGAAGAACTGAATAAAAGTTTGAAAAAGAAGGAATTGAAAGGTTGACTTTTCTTGAATGAATATGTTTTACCCTTGAATTAAGTTGAAAGAAATCCAGTTTCGCTGAGTTTTAAAATTCTGAAACCTCCTGAACGAAAGAAAGTCGACATAGAACCGGCAAAAACAGACAAGAAGCGAAAGAATATAACGAAAGATAGTGTGAACGAAGAAAAAGTTGTAGAAGTTCCCGATGATTTTAAAAAACTCGCTAAACACTTTGGGTTGCCAGAAGAGCATCTCGATTTTTTCTACGAAAACAGGGACCATTTTCACTGGGAATGCAAAGATAAAACTTTCATCCACTGCAGTGAGACTGGCTGTAAATTTACGATCAAAGTATCGAATGGGTGCCTCGTAAACCATGTTAAATCTATTCACCATTACGTTGATATTCCATGCGGTAAACCTGACTGTTCATTCATTGCATTTTCTCAGAAGAATCTCAATCTGCATCAAGCTGCTTTCCATGGGCATGGAAAGAAGCCTGATGCACACGGTAGTAATAACTGTCCTTATCCAACTTGCAAGGCATCTTTCCGGTTTCATTCTGCCCTTGAAACTCATATCAATATTCATGAGAATAGAGCCTTTTCCTGCAGTTACTGTCTTTATCGAGGATCTACCAAATCAAACTTGGCTCATCATTTAAACACTCATTTTGATATTCGAAAATATATCTGCGATATTTGTTCCAAATCTTTTACGCTTGAGAAAAACCTAAAAGAGCATAAGTTGTGTCTCCATGACGATGATAATGATTTTGAATGCTCTAATTGTGGATTCAGTGCACCGAAAATGTATATGATCAAAAAGCATAGACTAACCTGTAAAGAGCGCCTTAAACATTCAAGAATACTTTGACTGCAATTTCATGCTACTAAACTGCACTTATAGTTATCTTCTCGGTCTGTTATTGATGTGTTTATAAAGTCATTAAGATGGTCAATCTTTCGGATATTCAAGAACTAAACAGAAAGGAGCTTCTGCGATGCCTTCGAAAATTCGATTCGCCGATTTCCTTGATTTGGGATCCCAACCTGACCGCACCATTCACTCTCTTCAGCGACGTGAAACTGCTCCAAGAATACGGCGTCGAAAAAATGGTCGCTCTTCCGGAAAGCGGCCGACTCGCGGGATTCCAGACGAAATATGCAGTATTCCTGTGCTCAGATACAGTCTCGATAATCGAGCGCGTTGCAAATGTGACTCCTGCCCAGTCCAATACAGAGTATCACTTGATAATTGTCCCCAAGATCTCTGTTATCAACAAAAAGTTACTCAGGGAAAAGACAGGATACAACAGTTTATGCTTTTTTTCAATCTGTTTTTTACGCAACTTGTAAATCCTTCTGGAAGGGATGCTATAACGATCAGACAGATAAGCCCGGAAAAATCGCTTCAGTAATTCCCTGCTTTATCGAGCTCTTCATGCTCAACACGAGTCTTATCACGCTCAACATTGTGAACTCTTATCGCAAACTGATCGACCGGGACCAGTGCTTGCCTTCGACCACTGCGCGGTCTCTCATGACTTTCCAGGTTCTTGAGCAATCCCAAATATGTTTTCCAAACTTGTTCAGGCTACTTTTGGCGTTTTTCCGAAAATACTCGCTTGTGGCAAAACATCCTGCGCAACTGTTGACCTTCTCTTGAGCTCGAGAAAGGAGCTCATTCCTCAAGAAGATAAAATCTCGTCCCCCCAGTTTGCCACGCTGCTTTTGATCGACCGAAGCACAGATATAGTGAGCCCATTGCTCACCCCGACTTCATACAATGCTCTGCTCGAACGCTTCCTCGAGGCGAAATGGAATAAAGTTCCGGTCAAACAAGCGGAAAAGCCGGATAAAACCGTGCACCTAACAAACGATCCGTTCTTCAATGAAATACGCAATGTCCATGTGAAGCACGCTGCACGCATCATTTCACAGAAACTAAGAACGTTGAAAAGCTCGTTCGACGAAAGCCACGGGAATATACTTCTCAAGTATATACTTTTAAGTTTCAAAAATCAAATAACAAAAAGTACTACATAAAAGAATCGGTTTGATATTCCATTTTGAGGGAAAGTGCAAAATCCATCCAAGAATACAAAGCCTTCGTAGCTAGAATGCCTCAATTGAATAAAGAACGCGAAACCTTAAATAATCACAGCGACCTGGCAACTGACATCTTGGACAAACTATCCACCCAACCCGTTGAGCTTGAGCACGCAGCGCTTGCAAATTCGCCAGAAGAAAGCATGGAACTCATCTGCTCTGGGGAAATTGAGGTGATCTTCTTTTAGCTTTTTCGATTCAACAAAATTCATAGGTTCCTTTCGAAGAAGCGTTGAAAATTCTCGTTCTTCTTTGTTGGAGAAATAACGGACTGAGTCAAAAGTTTCTGGACGCTTATCGCGGCGATTTATTGAACATTTACGGGCACGATAGACTTTTGTGTTTTATGAAGGCCGCCCAGGAACTGGTGCCAAATCCATGTCAAGATTCGTTCCGGTACTGGAGCGCGGATTAACGAGTTATCAGAACAAGTTTTTGGCACCTCGATTATTAGTGTGGAATTTTGTACGCTCAGAGCGAAAAGAACGCACGCCTCGGGCGCGACATTTTCATCAAAGGACTCAAACTCAACGAGACAAATAACGACCTTTTCAACCCTTCGAATCAAAGCTTCGTTTTTGGCAACAAATGGACCCCGCTAGTTTCAAGACTCGTCCTCGAATCAAGCGCAGGAAGCTGGCGAAGAATCGACGAGCTCCTGAAGTCGACGAAGATCCCATTCAGGTCAGGGATCTAAATTTTTGCCGAAAATCAATTGCGATTGCGACGCAAAATATTACGGAAATTGCGATGCGATTGCGATGTTTTTCGCAAATTGCGAATTTTTCGCGAATTGCGATTTTGTCGCGATTTCCGAAATTTGAGTGAAGAAAATCACTTTTGAAAGGATTTAAGACTATTTTTTGAAGAAAAAAAGGCTCTGAGTTAAACAGAACTCAGGTCAGAACATCGTGGGAGTAATTTGACAAGACGAAAATTCGCAAAAAAATCGCATTTTGCGAAATCTTGACGAAAACTGAGCTGCGATTGCGATGCGATTGCGATTCGGTCAGAGAAGTTTTTGCGATTGCGAATTTTCTGCGAAATTTCGCATCGCAATCGCAAAATATTCGCAAATTGCGATTTTCGCGAAAAAATTTAGATCCCTGATTCAGGTGCTTTCCCAATCGTAAATTTTTCATAGAAAAGGACGAAAATAATCGATACGTCTTAGCCCCTTGGCGCACCGCCATTTTTTCAGTTGACGTTGATCCCAATCCTTCTGATCCGTTTTTTGTCTTCTAATATCGATATTTTGACACATGGCCCCTATTTACAAAATTGCCGATCACAATTCACACATGCTGTTTTTGTACCTGAAAATTTCGCATATCAGTTACAGTCGAGTAATTTTTCGCGCGAATCGAAGCATTTCGAATTTCGCGCTCAATTGGCTTCGAATAATTTTATAATTTGAAAGCTTCTTTTTATTAATCGTCGATCAAAGAGGCATTTTTTGGAAACGAATCAATTTTATTTACAGAAATATTTCCACTGAACTTGTAAAACTCAAATTGTAAATTTGAAGGGATGAATAATTTATAAAACAGCTAGAATTTCGAGTTTCGTTCCAACAGCGTCTGTGTGGTATTTCATATCGTGAATTTTTCGTCGAAGGGTGGAGGAGAACTTTTTCTTGCAGCTTGTGCATTTCTTTGGCGATCCTTGGTTGGAGTCTTCTGATGAAGTGCTCAGATCGAGAGTCGAGTGGATCAATTGATGAGCCTCGAGTGCGCTTCTGTGATAGAAGCTTTTGTCGCAAGACTTGCAAAAGTACTTCTCAGAAGTGTCGATTTCCGGAATCTCCACGATGCGCATGTTGCCAAAGGAACTCATTCGGGTCTCGATGAATCGCTTTTTTCGCATTTTTTCGTTGCTCTTTTCTTCGTTGTTGATCTCTAGTCTATCAGGCGCAGAGTTCAGCCTAGTTCGTCGAGCTCTTGTCTGGGTAACCATGGTGTCTTTTTTCAAAGTTTCTGTTTTTGAGTATGCGTGTCTCTTGCCCCTTTCCTCGCGCTGGTTTTATATTTTTTGTCGACAGCGCCCGCGTGGTGGCGCTCGATGATCCAGCTGGTGCGAGCGCGCGCTCCACGAAGGGCACAGCGTGAGCTAATTGGCGATCTGATACTAATTACTGGGTCACTACTAGCTACAAAAAGGTCATGCTTTGGCTTTACACCTCTGGTACGGGCTCCTACTGCGAATGTTCTATTTCTTCTTTCGGAGTCGATTTTACCCTTTTGTATCTGTAAGCCCATCATTTAGACAGGTTTTTATCCAAATATTGTGACTCTTATACGGATTCTTGCCAGAAGAATCCACCATTCGCGTCGTTTCCGTTTTTTAAATTTTTTCTTGCTGAATCCTGACATTTTTTATGAGTTCATAAGTTGAACCGCTTTGTCTAAAAATTAACAGTAACAAGAAAATCAGCACAATAGCACTCTGTGATTTCAAAAATTGCCTGATTAAATATAGCTAATCTCTCAAGAGGTCCAAATAAAGCTTCTAGTTCCGCCACTTCATAAATCCAAACGGAAATTCGCCCCGAATACTCAGGATGCAGGTGACCCATTCTTATGATTTTTTGAAAAACTACAACGAATAAGCCGACTACTTCTTCCTATCCAGTTTACAGTTTCTGTGGGATTATTCGAGCTGGGATTTTCCTAATCTGATATCTACAAATTGCGGCTTTTATTCGCTCCGGGAAGCATAAAATTGAAATTTGCCAAGTTGAAACACTTCCAGCGTTGCTACCGACCGGAAATCGGAAAAAGTCGCAAGAAATTTCACGACTCAAGTTCAAAAGAGAGAACCGTCTCAAACGACTCAACTGTTGATATTTCCAGGTCACCGTTTTGTCAAGCCCAATCGCGATCTGTTTATCTAGCCGTGGATTAGTGCTACTTCCAGGGGATATTTACGTTGAAAATGGTACCACTCAAATTTGATAAACACGAAAATCCCCGAACTTCATGGGTCAGTTAATTGGGCCAAAGAATAATTTCGGATTCGAAAGGCGTCACTTCCGGGCCTATAAAGGGTTGATGATTTATGACAGCTCGGTTTATTGATCCCATGCTCTACCATAAAAACGAACTCTTGACAGATCATTTAAATTTATTGGTTGTTTTTTGAAGTTCCCTTTGAATTTTTCTGGCTTGGACTTCTACAGTGCCTTAAGGGATCCCCCCCCCAATTTTCCCAACTTTGACCCCTATCTACTTTTTACTCGTCATCCGTGTGGGGCTGTATAGGGGCTCAAATTGAAGCCCGTTTTTTGACGAGCAAATGCATGCATGATAAGCCCCTAGTTATAAGATTCACTTATGCATTAGAAGCCGTCAAAGTGAGTTAGGTTGCCAAAAACGGCCATTTTCGGTCATTTTCAAGTTGTATCTACTTTTTATTGGGCTTATGGATTCCTAATATCTCTTCATGATTAGGAAGATTGAACCCTTGTCTACATTTGCATGCATGATCATCAAGTTTGGGAAAGTAGAAAAAAATTTTCTTATTATAAAACTTTCAGCCGTCATTTTAGCGATCTTTTGGAGTCTTTTTGCTCTCTATCGCCGCCAAGTGATGAATTTCTTTCTCGAAAACTGTTTATTTCTTGATGAGGGCGTTATATGCTTTCAAATAAGCCCCTATTTGCCTCGTTATGAAGACCTTCAAATTCTGAAAAAATCGAAAATTTTTGCTAAGTATAGATTATAATGCAACTTCAACACGCTCTCACGAGAAATTACGTGATATGAGGGCCTTGACATAAAGCTAAAAAATGACGCTCAGATCACGAGGAATCTAAATATGCACCGCTCGATACTTTTTGGGAAAATTTTTCGGATCGGGGGGGGATCCCTTAAATATACAACTCATTACGTCCCTGGTTGACATCTTGTGATTGAGGCTAATGACTTAAGCATCGATCGCCAATATCCATACTACATGTCTTTGCATAATCCCCCAAGTTCTGTTACCCGTGGTGCTTCTCATGATTTCAGCTTCGTCTTCCTCATTCTTTTGCCAAAAGAAATCAATAAAAGTGGCTCAATTGGCATGACAAAAGAGGGACAAAAGTTATACTTCAATGATACTCGAGGGGCAGATAGTTTTCTATAGCCACGTCCGAGCATGTTCGCTATTGAGTTACTGTAATTATTCGATCTTTTCAGGGAGGAGCAACAAGATGTCGAAGTTTCTGAGAATCAAAGGGCGACAGCGATTTTTGTGTTCATGATTGGTGGCATTACTGCTTCCGAAAGTAAGTTTGAACACTTAGTTTCGTAATGCGCATAAAATTCTAGTCGCTGCACTCAGCCACCTCAGCAACCAGCTGGGACGCGAAATCATTGTGGGTTGCACCGAGACGATCACCGGAAAATCGTTTATCTCTCAGATTGTCAACTGAGATTACAATCTGAAATTCTGCATAACTCTGCTTTCACTTCATATTTTCTGTCAACTTCAGCGAAATTCTTCATTCTTCATTTCCACTACCGTTTTTTTAAATCAGGGCTTTCAGAATAAATACAGAATGCTCCGGCAAAGTAGAATCTGTCGACCCTTGATAAACCAATGCAGAAGATCCTCAGATAGCCTCGCATCAAGTGTTGTTCCGATAATTGCTCTTGGTGGCGTCGGAGTCGGAGTTTATTACGCTTCTAAAGCAATTTTGCACGACAAGTACTACGGGCAATCAGCCGCAGTCGAGGTGATGAAAGACATCGCATTTCTAAACGACGATTTGGACATCAAACTCGACTCTCCAAAAATAGCATTTTCCGACATCAATGAGCTGGTCGACTATTACAGGAACAATCGAGAGCCGCGCCGCTCTTTTGATCCGCCTTTTAGCAAATATCAAGGTACTATATTGCGGAAATAAGGCGAAAATTTGTATATTTAGAAAATGGTGTTGAATTTTGTCGCTCGCAGTTTTACGTGAAAGGACCCAACGACTGCTCTTCCGGTAGAAAAGTCGCCCAAATTTATGCGGAAACGAAAATGACTGAAGACGGGCCAGAGATTTACTACGCCCAAGCGGATATTTTTGACGTTGAGTCTGTCATTAAGGGTAGCCCTCGTCAAATTTCAAAACCTATTCTTATTGCCGATAATAGACCTGTTGAAAAGAATGATGAATAAAGGTCAATAATTTCTTTTTCTGAATTTGCATGATTTAGAATGGTCATAAAACTTGTTCGACGATCAATATCGGGTTTGCCCCAACTCCGAGTCGATGGTACTCGGTTGGTGCGAGAACCATATCCTCTTTATTCAAAATACACCCTTCTTGCGGGATCAGCTGCGCTTGGAGGACTTTTTGCTGCAGGAACTTATCTTTATCCACAATTCCCAAGACATCCTTACACAGATTTACTCAAGGTTGAACGCAGCAGTTTTCAGTTTCAAAACTTCTTTTAGGACGTTAGCTACAGAGGCCTTCTTGTAACAGGATCATTAACCCTCGCATTTCCCGTTCTTCTTGTTGTCTACAGAAGAAGATCGTATTGGATCTACCGAGGAGCTCCTCAATATGTTGCGACGCTCTTTGGTTTACTAGGAAACGGTCGGAATCAATTGTACTCTTCTTTGATTTCAGAATAATTTCGATTTCAAAATAGCATATTTCAAATACGTCGAATTATTTCCAAATGAAATTACTGGTGATTTACTGGCTCAAGGCATGTTTCAAAAGATAATTACGTTGTTTTTATTCTTCGTAATATTTTAAACACGAAAAAGCTTTTGGTACGACGTCAGCCGCAACAATGAGCGCTCTTTTGTCTCCTCTGGCGAAGGATGGTTGGTTTATGACCGCGATTTCGAGCAGTTTGCTGGTATTTTTCCAATCTATTCATCGAAAATAATACTTTCTTTAGGTCTTCACACTAACGTGGGCGCTATCAAAAGGCTATTATCATAATATTCTTTACGAAAGCAAAGCCGCTAAGTGGCAGAGAGAGCTAGAAATGAAGAATCTACAAGCGAAAAGTAATATTGAAGGATCTTCAAGTTCTCAATTAATTTAAAAATCCTGAAAAGAAGTTAGCGAAATCATCATTTATAGAATGGCAGATGAGAAATCGGTCAAGCCAGAAAAGTCCTTTGGTGATAAAAGTCTTCTTCACAAAATCGGTTTTATATGGATGGCGATTGCGTTAATATGCGTCCCTATTTGGTGGAATAGTACAAGTGTCGAACGAAAGCCAATTTCTTATGATAAAATTAACCAGCTATATGACCAAACTTCTGGAATTCCAGAGCGGGAAAGGTATCTTATCGACGAGTCTATTCTTTATAACGGGTTGAAATAGCCTGATGACGCTATCGGACAACTACGATATCCTCTTATCTCTTGTTCTGCCCGACGTTAACGCCGATTGGAATATCGAGACTCACATAAACATCCTCGAGGACTGGTGCGCCAAAATGAAGCCATTCGCAAATTTCTCTGTGACGACGCAGGTCATTTACCATCCTGGAAAGCTGCATCCGACCAAGTATTTTTACCAGAGAACTGTTTGGTCCAAGGCTGTTCTGTCGACAGTTATCAACAACTTAGAAGGTCGACTTCAGAGCAACCAGAATCCAAATTCTAAACTTGTCCAGGCGGTTGTGTTTGTGACAAACCGGAGGATTGTTTTAGAGGTATTTAATCTCATCACTTCAGACCAATTTTAAATAATTCAAAAGGATAAGAAGAATTCCGCGATTTTACCCGACTGGGGTATTTTCCAGTTTCTCTCGCTCGATGAACAGAATATTGAAGGAAAAGTCCTGGACACCGAGCAAATGCTAGAAAACGTCGTTTCAGAACTAGAGATCATTTTCGGCGATGTGACGGAAGAATCAAAAGGCTTGATGATCGAAAAGTTTATCAAGTCGTCTGGAAAGGCACTGAACAGTCTTTCAAAACTCGTCTCGCAGGTGAAGGTATGTTTTTTATTTGTTTTCTTGACTTTGCATATTTAATCTCCAATCCAGAACATGGTGATCAACACGAGAGTGTCAGAAAACATCGAAGAAGCCGCCACTTGTGGGCTTCAAGCGCTCGAATCAGAAAGAGAACTCGATGAACGTCTTTCACTTGCCCGAAAGTCCTTTCGAATGTCTGAAGGCGCGTTTTTCGACCCTTCCCTTCTCGAACTTCTTTATTTCCCCGAAGATCAAAAATTCGCCATTTACATTCCTTTCTTTCTGCCTCTCGCTCTACCAATCCTTTCTCGCTTCAAACGAGCCGTAGCTAGGGTCGGACTTCCTTCCTTATTTTTTTGCTTACTAAGGGTCCTTTCCTTAGTAAGGTAAGGATTTTTTCCTTACTCTTTTTCAGATTTCGGCGGAAAATAATCCTTACCATAGTTCCTTTCTTAGTTTTCAGAGATCCTTAGTAAGGATCTTCAATCCTTAGCGATTTTTCCTTAATTCCTTTCCTTACTAAGGATTTTAAAAAGGATTTTTTCGACGGCCTACGCATTTTGAGAACGCTTTTATCAAAAAAAAACCTTTACAAAAGCCGTAGTAAGGAAGGGAATTAAGGACGAGTTGTGAAGGAATTCGATAAAAATGTCTCTTGCCAACTTACTGACAGCAAAAATACCAATTAAACTTAAATTATTGCTATTTTTATCAATAAGAACATTTTTTCGAATCGCACTTAATCGGATCCTTACTAAGGTTAATAAGGCCTTAGTAAGGAAGGCCCTAGGTCCGGTTTCAATTTAATGTGCCAGATTTGCTTTTCGTTTTGCGGGAAAACTATAGGTACTAGCCTAGTACTATCATACGGTATGATTCATACCTTTTAAGAATCCTCATTAAAAGATCTTTTGTTTTATCGAGGCCGATTTTTAGATTTCAAGTTCATTTCCGAGTTTTATCGGTTTTTGTGTTTTCTAGTGCATTTTTAAGTTCATACAAGTCCGAAGCTTACGGTTCACTACTCACGACGATGTTTTTTTGGTACCTTTTTT
>NC_137293.1:14653909-14653978 GCF_907165135.1 Oikopleura dioica | reverse complement strand
AAAAAAATTCCAAAAAATTCCAAAAAAGCGACTAACAAACACAATCTGATGGCAGCAATACGTAACTGA
>NC_137293.1:13315765-13335808 GCF_907165135.1 Oikopleura dioica | reverse complement strand
GTTTCCCTGCAGGAGGGTTTTTCTTCCAAGAAGTTTTTGTTTGTGAGAGGCGAGAGGGATAGGAGAGAGTAGGCATGGAGACGATTCTTACCTGTTAGACAATCGAAATCGGACTCAAAAATGGGATGAGTAAAGAGAAGGGGTGCTTGATTTCGAGGTCGTTTTGTCGCTGCACGCTCCTATTTTCGGCCTCTTTTCAGAAAAGCGCGCGGCAGAGGGCGCTTTTTCACAAGTGCCACGCCGCCCGCCACGCAAGCTCAACTCTCAATGCTTACTTCACGCAAACATGGTGACTTTTTCGATTACTGATTAGTTGATTCTTCAACAACACGACTCTGAAACTCAGAGGCTGAATGTATCCTCGAAAAAGAAGAGTCAGCGTTTCAAAAAGCAAAATGCTTAGCGCACGAGGTATTCCCAACCGGTCACCCATGTAAGTACTAACCCCGCCCGTCGTAGTTTGACTTCAGTGATCGGACGAGAACTGGTTTATTCTACGCGGTATGACGCTAAGCGATGGAGGCCGGTTCTAGCCACAATATATAGCAAATTTATGAATTGTGATTATGTTTTTGCAGGTTAATACTTTATTTATGTGTTTTCCGTAAAATCAGGTAAGAAAGGAATGAACGACAATCGACCTTCTCAGTCAAGGGCAGGAGTATCGACGATCTCGATCGGAATTTCTTGTTGCTTGTCTTCTTCTTTCTGAACTCGTTCAGCGCCGAAAGTGAGCTGATTCTCGTGCAACTTGGACGCGATCGTCTTCAGCTCCACATCCTCTGGAACTCGAATTTGTTTTGTCCAGACGTGAGTTGAGAAGATCTTTAATCCGTCTCGTCGGGTAGACTCCGTTTCAGACTTTCCAGAGACGGTCAGATTGCGGCTCTTCTCGTCCACCTTCACGTGCAGTTCCTCGGGTTTGGTGGGGATGGAAGAAAGGTTGATGCAGCTGCACCACTTGCTCGATTTCTCAACAGTTTGGCAGCGTCCTCCTTTCTTGCTGGCGGAATGGGCGAACTCAGAGAAGATCTGGTTGATCAGCGGCTCGAAGTTTTCATTGGAAAAAGTGAACATTTTCGTTGGTTTTTGTGTCTTTGGTGTGATGAGAAAGCCCTCTCCCGCTAGGTATTTATAGCCACTTATTGCTGTCCTCGTTTCTTCCAGAAAATTCCATTTCCAGGCTAGGTTATTCTCGAATCTTCTTTCTTTAAAGATCCGTTTTCTTGAATGTTCTATTTATTCTGGAATGTTCTGTAATATTCTACACTTGATTTCCCGAATCTTCTGGAAGTTTTCAAAGGTATTTAATCGGCTCGTTTCAGCAAGAGCACATTCAAACCAAAAATCTTTCAAAGAGATTCAAAAATAAAAAGATGATCAAAATCGCCGGATTTCCTTTTTCTCCTGAATTCGACCGCCCAACCCAGCGCAAATGCCGTGTTCGTCGCTTCCAGCCCTACTCCATTTCGCAAGAAATGATCACTCCTACAACCTGGTCAGCAACAGTCGATCTCACTTCGTTTCCAACGCAGAAAGAAGACCTCAAAATCACCAAGGACGAGTCAAAGAGAGAGTTACAAATCTCTGGCCTTTCAAAAACATCAGAGATCGTCGAAAGAATGAAGATCGAGTCAGTACACAACTGGGAGAGAACCCTTTCTGTGCCTAAAACAGTTGACTTTGAGTCACTTTCTTCCAAATTCGATGGCAAAAACCTTTTATTCACTGCTGATAGAAAGTTCGGTAGAAATGTTCCAATCAATTTTCTCAATAAAAGCGAATAAATAATATCCACCTGGAACTGGTCTGAGTCTTGTTCATCGCTAGTATGTTTCGTTTGTAAGAGGCGAGAGGGATAGGAGGGAGAGGGCATGGAGACGATTCTTTAATCATAAAAGACGAAAAATCAATAGATGCAAATATAAGCGCAAGCGTAACGTCTTCTATGATAAGTATACGTACCGTATGTGGCAGGAAGCAGACCTTAACCACCGGCACTAAAGAGATGCTGTGTTGCAGGACCAGGGAGGTAGGTATGGGCTACGCTCTCAAGGTAAAACCAACGTAGGGCCATAAGGAGACTCTACTGGGGGAAGGAGGGAGGGGTCGCTAGAATTAAATAAAGTATAAAAAGCATCGCTAAGTCGGTCACATCGGAGAACTCCGAAAATCGGCCGCACGAGCGTGCTTTTTAACGCGAATGAGCTTTTCGACTTGCGCCGCGCCCGCGCGCACAACAATTCTAGAGACAAAACTGCAAAACAGGGGTGGCGCGCACTAAGCGTCACCTCAACAGCATCTCAACAACAACGAGGCTTGCTATGTTTGAGCACCCAGATTTTTGGTCAGGTCTAATCATAAAAGACGAAAAATCAATAGATGCAAATATAAGCGCAAGACTTCACTACTTCTACCACTCATTGATATGTCGTACTCAGTTGTTGGCCAGCTGTTCAGCTTCTGGGCCCCGCTAGTCTCGACTAACACGATTGACGCTGGGACCAGCCTTACAGATGGGCTTAAATGCTACGGAGCCTAAGCTACTACGCGCATCTTCCCGACCGGGAATACGGCCTGGGCATGCCTAACTTTATGGGAGCCGGTTTTCACCCCTACGCTTTCGAAGGCGAAAAAACCGGTCACCACGTTAGGCGCTCGAGTAAGGTGCGCGAAAAAGAAACGGCGCGATCAAACCCGATTAGCTACTTACACTAAAAATACCGTGCGGTAAGGAGTGATAGTCTGCTTAGCTAACCTGGCGATATAACGGTACTCGAGAAAGTCGTGAGCTTGTCGCTACACTACGAGAATGCTTTTATGCCGAAAGGCAAAAAGTAGAGAGACAAGTTGCTGATCAGCATGCATGATACCTGCTGTCGAGCAATGGACTTAAGTAAATTGAGAACAGGTTTTATTCTGATACAGCAGAAAAACCGGGGAAAACAAAATAAAAGGTCCTGCTTGAGGACTCCTGCGTCTTCCGGGGTAAACTATCGTCAACCTTCTTGAAGATTCCTTAAAAACAAGCGGTTGAGATTTACCCTTGAAGCAATAAAACTTACTTTGCGAAGGGAGTGTCGTTAAGGCGACTCATTTGGCGTTGAATGTAATCCGGCAATTGCGAGGAGGATCTTTCTACTGGCGCCGGGACTTCCGGGGGGCTCCCCCCGACTGCTTTACGCTGTTTGCATTTTGCGCAGCAAGTGCAGATTTCTCCGGGTTTCCCCGAATCACTTTGCAGAGGATATTTTCCTTTAAAAGATTCGACCTCCTTCGAAGTCTGGGGGTTCGGGAGAGGGGTCTCTCCCAATTTAGCCGCTGGTTCCAGCGTATGTGTCAGACTAGAGGTGGAGGCGTGCGCCTTTGAATCGGAAGTGTGGGGTTGACTTGACATCGCTCCACTTTCCCTATCACGAAACACCGGTCTGTTAGGAAGGCCTTTTCTCTGTTTAGGGTCTAGCGCCGAGGGGATCCCCTGATGCGCTACATGATCAGAGTGCAGCCTTTTTACTGTACGAGCGTACCAATTAGCATCGGCCAGAACTCTGGCTCCTACTTCCGGCGAGACTAGATTCTCTGAATTTCCCGCCGGGAGCGCCGTACCTTGCGGACCTCCGAACAGAGAATCCACCAAGGCTCGCGCTACCATAGCCGGGGCCCCGATTTCGGATTCCTCCATATTTAGAGCCCTGTACCTATGGTACATCCTAGAGTCCGGTGTCCACCGGTACATGATTTCTAGATCTAGTTTGGGGATGCCTGTAGCAATGCCCATCGTGATGGCGGAAGTTCTTCCCGAGTGTCCCGATGGAACTCTGGCCCAGCCCAGCTCTTTCGAGGCCTTGCTATAATGGTAGCAGAGTATTCTGCGGTTTCTGCAGTGTTGGAAGAGTTTTCCTTCCTCTCGGACGCCCAGGATTTCGTAGAAAAGGGCTTTGAAGTCCAGGGGGCAACGGTCGTCGAAAAACATTGTTAATCTTTCCGGAATGTTTTTGAAGACGTTCGTCTTGCTTTCCCTTATTGGCAACACCAAGGCATTTCCTTGGATCGATTCGTAGATATCCTCGATAAAGAGTTTACCAACCTCGATCGCGCGGGCCCCGGTAAAGAAGCATATACCGCTATAGAGGGCTGCTTCTACTCTCACTGGCTTCCTTGATGCCAGCATATGCGACCATAGCGCGATCATATCGCACATGCGAAACCTTTCGGCTTGTGATGGCTCATAGAGCTTCTTTCCCGCGAGAGATTTGGCCCTCGCTTTGGCCCATCTTACAATCTCGTTCGAGCATGAGCCTGGAAGTCTGGCGTTGCTTTCTCTTTCGAGAGCGGCCCGTATCACTTGGTACCAGTGCTGGTATCTATTTGGTCTGTTGGGTGGACAAACATTCTTGTCAATCCAATCCAGAAGGGCTGATGTGATTTCGTCAAAGGTTTTCCCTCTGTTTAGCTCCACCATGCTTGCCACTGCAACTCTGATATGAGCGTCTGTCCAGACTGACTCTGAGCAGTAAGCTTCATCTTCGTCCACGAGATCGAGGCCTTCGCCTTGAACTTCTTCGAACCAATCTTTTTCATCCTCCGCTGGGACTGGTAGAACTTTTGGCCTTTTGGGCTTGGGTTTCTTTCTTCTCGGCTTCGCTTTCTCAGAGGCAATCGCCTTTGGAGCTTCGGCCTGAACAGGCCCGATTCCAGCGGTTTCGGTAGCCGGTGGGGGCTTTCGCTTCGCCGGTGTTGCTCGTTTTGGTAGAACGCTTTCCAGAGGGGGCTGATCGAGCGGATCCTCTCCAACTATCCTCCGAGACTTCCTCACTGAGCCCAGTGATTTTGGGGGAACTCGGATTGGGTTTGGGTCAGGCGGGCGCTTTGGCGGCCATTCGTCCTTGCCGTCCGGCTCTCTTTTGGCTGGCTAACGCCGAATTATTCGCGCTCGTCTTGCGCGCGTTGTGCTTGCAGCGAAACAGTTTTCTGAATAGTGGTTGCGTTAGACTCTGTTGGCAACAATACATAACTTGGGATTACTCCCAGATATATTCTATTTACAGGAAAGATTACATGAGAATAAATAAATGAATCCCTTCTTGATTGGGTTCCCAACCAAGCCCTGGGTATATTTCGGGGACAGTAAAAGCCTTTACGTGGCCGTATAATCTGCTGAGGTTTTGCGAGGGTCCTCGCCGGTGTAGCACTAGTTGGGCGATCGCCCGCGGTTTATTTCCGTGAGAAAGACAAGGAGAAGTGGCAACACTTTGTGCGAAGTCACCTATGGTTCCTTTTTCGGCTCTTGCTTAGGGGGTCCCCTTGGCTCATTCTGCTTTTGCTTTTTGTTCGGGGGCTGGTTGTTAGAGTTGTTGGAGTTTCCTCCCTGAGCCTTGTTATCCTTCTTATTGTTGTTGCGGTTTCGGTTTCCTCCGTTTCCGCCCCCGTTACCGTTCCCATCGTTGGAGTTTCCTCCACTCTGATTGCCCCTATTGTTCTGTTGCGGTTTCCCGCCTCTCTTCCGTTGGTTGCTGTTCTGCACCGCCTTTTTCAACTCTGCCTCGTTGATGGCTTTGTTTTTCTTAGTGTTAAGGTACCATCTTTTTTCTTCGGCTGTCGCCGTCCCGAACTTAATCCTATGTCTAACCGCCCGCTCTCGCTTCTGGTTAGCATGGGTGTTGGTGTCATATTCTTCGTCTTCACGAAGCTTGTAGTCCAGAGGCAGCTGGATCTTTGCATGCAACTTGGGGTTGTTGCAGAGCTGGTGGAAGTTCTTGTCGAACTCGTCCTGGCACTCTTGGGTGAACAGGGTATAACATAGTCTGGCGAACTCGACCCTAGTCAACATCTCATCGTTCAGTTTTTCTTGAATTCTCATGAGAACGATGCGATCATCCACTAGTTCTAGTGGAGTGACTCGGAACAGTTCGTTTACAATTGGGGTGACGTCTCGCTTGTCCAAGTTTACCAGGGCTTTCACCGAAGCAAACTTGGAGTAGAACTCCTGTCCCACCTCCTCGAGACTCCGGTTTACCGACATCTTGATCCCTGAGGTTCTTCTCTGGATCAAATAATAGCGGTCGCCTTCTTTGACAGCGGTTTTCACCTTGTGCAGTTCTGCAGCTTCTTTGATTTCCTTTGTTAATTTCTTAACGCGATCGTCGAGCAACTGCTTGGTCGAAGCATACTCGTCGTAAGCCGCTTTTGTGTCTCGCACTTCTTTGACGAGTTTCTCTCTCGAGTGAGTTTTAAGGAACAACTCCTCATCTTTCCCTTTATCGCCGCTCGGCGTTGTGCCCTTCTCCTTGTTCATCAGCGCTTCGTTGTATAGAAGGTGCAGGGTTCGAGCCTCTGACGCTTTTGTCTGAAGGTGCTGTAGAATTGGCTTCATTTGCTCGATTTCATTAGCCGTCCTTTTCTTCTCCTTCAGCAACGGGCCCAGAATTGGGTGCGTCAGGTTCTCCTCGATGATTCTGCATGCAGTCCCTTTGTCGACAGGCTGCTTGCTTGATGAGAGGTCGAATTTTTCTCGCAGTGCTGCGGCCGAGGCGTTCGCCTTTGTCGGTTTATTCAACGCCATTGGAGCTACTATTTTGAAGTTCTCATCTTCCGAGTCGTAGTCACTCATATCCGAATTTCGTTTCTGAATAGAAATGATTAAGGATCTGAAACTCGGACTCAAGTGCTTCTTGTAGTGTTAGAAAACGATAAGACAGCTTATAATAATAAACTAACTGAGCAGTCGAAGTCAACGTGAGTTTTCAGCCTTTTCGGGTAGCCCCAGCTTCATTTATTATTACCCAAGTCGACGCCTCCGCTTTCAGAGGCTTGAAGTATCCCAGCTCTTCCGATCGTTTGGGCGTTGGCGAGATCACCGCTACTGTTGTCTCCAACTTGCGAACTTTTAGGCCTTTCCTACGCGCCAGCGCTAGGGCTAGCGGCTCTCTTTCGTAGCACAGCACCACCAGTGCCCACGAGTTTCTCATCGCGTAATCCTCTAGGTACCTGAAAGCCAGGGTCGCAATCTTCCTCGGGGGAAAAGCATAAATGACCTCTTTTGCGCGCCATTTCGTAAACCGGAAAAGTCTCGGGCGAACGCCTGGTCATCAGAATATCTCGAGATGTATCTCTCCGCTCTTGCATTCTCTCTTGTTGCGAACGCATCAACCGTTGGGGTCTTTTTCCAGAAGCTACAAATTTCTTTGAACGCCTCATTCGTGATTTCACTCTCGTTAAAGTCGAAAGTTCGCGACGGCTCATCAGCCAGTTGCTCCAACGTGTTCACGTAGTCTACCCTTAGATCAATGTTCCACTCCTCCGCTACTTCATAGATTTCGTAGATTAGGCTGTTCAGCCTACCCACTTTTGAGCCGTGGTAGAGCGCACTGCAGACGACCTGATTATCACACTTGATCAGGATTCGCTTATTTCTAAGGCGGCTTCCTTTCCTTTTAAGCATAATGAGGATAGCGTAGGCTTCTTTCATGAAGATGTCTTCTGTTTCAAAGCCTTTCGGCCAGTAGAAAGGCTCTTTTTCGCCTAGATTTTCGATGCACAAGCCGCCGGCGCCGCCTGACGCATCCGTGTAAACCAATAGCCGGTTTTTAAGGTCCTCTTCTCTGAAAATTTCTTTCCTCAGGTGGACCACTCCCGTTTCTAGCCATTTTGCTTTCCTCGGCGTTTCCCCCATCTTCAGCCATCTGGTCAGCTCCGCTCGGAGTTCCGCGTGAAGTGGGATGATCGGGTTTCCCGTTTCCAGTGATTTTTTGATTGCTTCATTTTGTATTCTTATGAAAAGGCGCATGCGCCTTTCCACGTACATGAAATGCACACACTTGCCTCTGATGCGTTCCAGAGATTTTAAATGAGTATGGCTACTTCCGAGGATCGCTCTAATTTCGTCTCGGAATTTCTTCCATTTCCCGCTCGGGATCCCGATTGTCTCCTCAAGTGTATTGAATTCGAAACCCAGAAACTCGATTTCGTGTGAAGGAACAAAAGTGGACTTTTCCCTGTGCAGGAACGTACCCAGAGCACAAGCTAGAGCACAGATCGCAAAAGCTGTTCGCGGCGCCATTGACCCATCGAGGATCGCTTTCCTTTCCCTTTCGGAATCCGGCCGTTCGATGATGAGACGATCGTCTAAGTACAGGAGGATGATGTGTCCTCTTTTTCTTAAGAAATTAATCGGCGATCCGTTTATAAGCTGATACTCGCTTGGGATGCGGGGAATGCCAAATGCCGCCGCTCTGTAAGCAAACCTAAGGCCCCCCCAGTGCATAGTCGCCATTCGGCTCGACATGGGGTCCAAGAGCAGATGGTGAAACGCCGATTTATCATCGAGTTTAAGTAGGAGATCTCCTTTTCGAATTGTCGCCATTACCTCTCTCACATCATCCAGGATACATTTGACGCTTTTTAACTCCATCAGAGTTAGGGGCGAACCATCGTAACACACGCGCCATTTTGGCCCTTTCGGAACCAGGATAATGGCCGACGTGCACAGAGGATCCTCTGCTTTTTGAGCTAAGGGTGTCAGGGCTCCGGTCGAGCACCATTTGGTAAGCGTTTCCACTATATCTTCGTGAAAGGATGTGACATTACCCGAATTTCGCACTCTCAGTGGTTGGTTATGTCTTTTTCCCCACATGGATCGGATGTTTCACCTTTCGGTGTGCCGGCCAGTCCTCCGAATCATACTTGTCAGAGTCATTAAGGCCTCCTAGAGCCCTTCTACTTAGGTTTCCCTTAATGAAAATGGTCCTGTGGGACTCATGATCGCTGTGAATCATCGCAAAATTCGTGCTAGATCGAAATTTAACCGGCTCTGCCAGTGGGATCATTTTGAAATTCTCAAATACATCTACTCCTTTCTGCAGAATAGCATAAGCCCTAGATCTATCCGGGGGTTCTAATTCCTCTAGGATTATCAGCCAGAACTGGATGAAATCCTTAAAACTGCCTGCATAAAAATCCCTTTCTTCTCTAAAGAAGATTAAGTCCCAGGTCGGTCGAAAGGCGTCGTTCGACGCTTTTATAGCTAGGTCAAACATCCTCTGGGCCTGAATTTGCCATTCATGCCAAGTTCTTGGCGGTGTCACGTCTTTCGGAAACTCAGAGTCATTCCAGGAGACTCCCTGACGTCCGGCGGTCGCCGCGGTAGGTACATATCTTCCCATGTTTTTAGTGGGCCGAATTGCCCTTTCTTTTGACGTTCGTTCATGTCTCTTGCCACCGAGTGCCGATTCCAGTTCATTCTAAATGGGAAGAGGTTAGGCTGTTTTGATGCGAGAACGTATGATCCGAGAACGTATATTACAGAACTGTACAGACGGCCTGATCAAACACAGAACTTTTCAGCTCAGAAATAATCCTCCATGGACGACGAGACTTTAAAATCCAGGTTCTTTTCCGCCCAGCTCGAGCTCGCAGCGTTTCCCGCTCGTTTGAGCATCGTCCTCCGGAGCTCTTCAATCTCGCCTTCATGCTCCTCCTCCTCTTCCGCGGGGTTTCCTTCCTCTTTTGGACGAGCATCGTTTCCAATCTTGTCGCGATCGCGCTATTGCCTTTCGGCACATATGTTTTCTGGTCGATTTGGTCCAGACCCCAGGCGTCGTATTTACCTGATGCGGGCATGAACTCGCTCTTTCGAGGAAACAAAATATCCCTCAAGGTTTTCACCAAATCATCTACCGGGGTTTCCCGTACTTCCCTAGGCGAGTCGATTGCGCTTAGCCAGTCCTGTAGGTGCGCAATCAAGGTAAATTCGTTTCCGAATATTTGCGACAGTAGAAAGATTACCTTCTTACTTTTGGCCGCTAGTTTTCTAGGGTCCACTTCTGAGGATGTCGCAAGGTCTGCCAAGATCTCAGCCCAAATTAGACGATGGGCTTCCATCGCGTGAGAAGCGTAAATTTCCCTGAGCGGGATAATCGCGTGGTTTTCACCACCTGCACCCGCAATATTTTCCAGAAGGGTCACCCCTTCTTTAAGCTCCTTGATGATCTGATCCTCTGGCGAGAAGCGAAAAGACAGAATCTCAAGGGCTGTCTTTTTATGTTTATAGAAATCCGTGGACACGGAGATGTAGCGAAAAATGAGGCCGGCTTCCCTAGAAATAGCTTCTCCTATCGCTTCGGCAAGACGGATCTGCATTCGCTGAACCAAGTCGATCGACAGGTTCTCTCCGCTCAGGAAGTTGTCCATCTTCTGCGCGAGTTCCGCCAGTTTTGCAACATTTTTTGCCGCTGAGATCCCCGCGTGAGGCTTTGGTGGCTGATGGATCAGGAAAGAATTGAGTACTCTCACTGCATGGTTATATTTTGTCTTGAGGTCGTTCTCCTCCATGATCTCAGTCTGGGGTTCCCCAGAGTTGGGTGCCACTTCCGCTGCTGGCTCCGGCCGATCGGCCGTTTCTTCCTGGGATTCTCTGTCTTCCTCGGCAGGAATATCTCCCTCTACGACAGTCTTCTTCTTTTAGCGCATGGAACTATCTCCCCAGCGAACTCCGGGAGCCCACTAGAGCCAGTCATGAGTTGTTTTTTAACTCTCCGAGCCATTGTCTAAAAACAAGAATAATTCGTCACAGTACGACCTGTCGGTGGATATATTGGCAGACAGTTGAATAATTGTTTATTGTTCATCCGTTAGGTTTCGAGTCAATTTCGACTTTTTAATTTTATATTACCACTAAACGGCGAGCGCCGCTATTTCTATGGATTTCCGGGGAGCCCTGGAATAATACCGTTTCTGGTATGAGACCGCTTGGGCCGCCCTTCATTTCCGTCTAGCTATTCTACTCTATTCTATTCTACCGTAAGTCGGAAACTTCCAACGAAACACAAGGATGCAACAACAAAAGCAAGGACAAAAAGTTTTCCACCCACCGTTACGTTTGATTTTGCTCAAAATCACTCTTTTGGGCCACGATCGTGGATTTTTCCCGGAGGCTGTTCAGCTTTTAAACCCTTTTCTATAGGGACGGCCTTTATGTGGCATGCCCCCTCTTTCCTAGCAAGGCGAAGTCATTCAGCCGACTGATTTGTCGTTCTAGTCTGGCGCTAATGTCAATCAGTTCTGATTCCGGAAGCGGGAATGGGTTTGGGCCCTTTTGTAAGGCTTTATCTCTAACCTTCACTCTTTCGGTAGCCCATCTCAACATTGATTTGACTTCTCTGGGCTCCATATGCTCGTCCGAGTAACTGCCATCCATGACGAAAGCCCAAATCAAATTTCTCACCAACGATTCCGCTGACGTTTCCGTCGGATCGGGCTTTGTGAGACACGGAACGCGGAAGAAATAAGGGGGATCGTCTTTTCCCTCTTCCGGTTCGTGAAAGACCATCTCAACCTTGAATTCCTGTTCAGGAAATGTGTCAAAATCATCAAAGATCGACTTGTTCGGTTTCGGAGGAAGCTTGCGTTTCCGCTTTGTCGGCCTTTCCATGGTGCTCGTTCCTTCGGCTGGGCTTGACTGAGCCTGTGTTCGATTTGTCGGCCTTTCCATGGCGCTTGTTCCCTCGACTGGGCTTGACTGGGCCTGCGGTCGCTCTCCCGGTGCCGGGAAATTTGCGAACTCTGTTGAACTCACTGGGGTCAGTGACGTGATCGAGGGCGTTTGTATGCTTGAGGAGGATTCCTGTTGAGTAGCCGGTTCCGGCTCATCCTGTTCTCCGAACAATACCTCCGTGTCCAATCGGTGCGGGCTCCCGCACATCCTGCAATTGAACACTCGGCGTGGTCTCTCGTCGTCGTCCTCGATCGAGGAGTCACTAGAGTCTAAGCCTGACACTTTTCGCCAATTTGGATTCTCGACTAGGCACAGGAGGCATAATCGGTGCTTGCACTTCTTAAGCCTCAGCTTTAGTCTGCTTGCTTGATCGTATGCCTTCCCACACGAGATGCAGATCATCGCTCGCATATTATTCCGTTTTGCTCAAAAAACTTTGCTTGTGCCGAGATGCGATTCTCTGAAAATAATGCCATTAGCCCATGATTTATAGTGATTTATCTGCAGTTCTGCATACTTGCTAGTTCTAGCCCTGCTTAAGGAACACCAAAACACTATCCAGAAGAGTTTCTGGATTTATAAGGGTTTTACTGTGGCTTGCCTTTTTTATTAGGATTTGAGTTTTGGCAAGAGAAGAACTAATGTGGATGGCACAGGCAGGTGGAGTAGTTGAAAGACGTGGCAATGAAAACAAGGAGGAAAAGGAGGTTAGAGGCGAGAAAAAAGGCACGTATAAAAAGGGGCGCAGAAAAAAGGAGCGATTGAAAAAACAGCGGAGTTTGAACATTTAGTTTCAATATGAAGGCCAGAATGACTCGAAGAAAAGTACTCTAAAAGGGGTTCCCCTTATTTTTGGCAGCAGTAGACAGCGATCGCTTGGAGCTTGCTCTGGGAGCGGAAGTACTGCTTTCGGGCCGCGTGAAAACTAAATTTACGTTATTTTTCCGTCTACAGGAGCTATTTATTTACCTGAAAAAAAAATGGAAAGCTGCTCTGGCCAGGGCGTGACGACGGAGACCTGGCTCGTCTGATTTCTTCTCGGGGGAAATGTACAAGGCCAGACTGCGAAGGTCACATTGAACTTCGCTTTGTCAAGATGAGAGGGTCCTCTCAATGGTGTCGTGAAGGTTGGAGAGAGCTCTCCCGTTCCGGTGTGTTTCATTGAAGCTAGAATAAGTATTATTATTCTGAAAAAATCTTGAGGGCGAAATTACCTACGAGACTTGAGTAAGTCCATTAATGCGTAGCGTTGACGTAGTAGTCGCCTTCGAACGAAGTCCCAAGGCTAGGAGCTTCTTGTAGCGTCACGGGGATCCCCTTGATGTGGCGAGCTTCGTCGAGTCCCCATTTCAGGATACGCTCCGCCGCTCGATGTGCGAAGCGCCGAACGGCGGGTCCACCTTGGTTGAAGGCTTCGTTGACGACTACCGTCATCAACTCGAAGAGCGGAAAGCGATCCGGGGAGGCCTTGAACGCGAATTCGCGCAACATGCTCATGACATCGAACCACTGGTCGTCTGAGCAGAGGACAGTTTGGGTCGCTAGCATCAATACGCGATTTTCATCGCCGGTCTTGACCATGAACTCATCCAATCGAGCGCGATGCTTGTCCGGGTGTACGGTCTTCGTCACTCCAAGAGCCAGCAGGTCCTGCTCGAACTTCGTTCTTCGGCGCAACAGAGGCGTCACTTTGGGGGCCAGCACACCGCAGTCGTTGATGTAGTTGGGCGACAAGCGTCGCATACCCAAGCTAGCCACGTTGAAGTGGGCGTCGCTGATCAGCCAAAACCAGCCATCTCTCTTCTTCTCCTCCTCAGTGAGCACTGGGTCCTGATCGCCCGGAGGCATTGCAGCCATCAGATCTTCAGGAGGGACCAGCTCTTCCGGTTTCGGTGCTTTTTTCGGGCCCCAACTGTTCGTTGCGTTTGCTGAGGTCTCAGCCGGATCTGGGCGAGTTCCAGCGACCGGAGCGTTCGCTCGAGCTCCGTTGACTCCAGTAATGACGACCTCCGGATCCCGAGCGGGAGATGCGACAGGAGATACAGCCATTGGCGCCTCTTCTTGTTCAACTCGGATTCTGAAAGGCGAAGCTGGACGTGGCTGTACACTTCGGCGCGCCGGGGCTTGTCTGATCGCCGTTGAATACGACGGCAAGGAATCCGTTTCGCTCGACGATCGTCGTCTGTTGGTAGAAGGTTGTGGCTGTTCAGCCCCTGGTTGACGCGATCGCGCTGGAGTTTGAGTCGTTGCCGAGCCCGCTTGGGACGCGTTCGTCAGAGCTGTTAGTCTCTCTGAGTACGCTCGCTGCACTTCGTTCAACTCATCCAGGAAGATGTCAAATCGAGGGGCCCGCCAGGGTAATCCCATATCTTCCTCCTTCAAGTTTACCAAGGCCATAAACATTTTCTTGATGCCTTCGCGGAGCTTCGGAGGAGGCCCGATCGGGGTTAGGCCGAAGTAATGGGATTCCCCAATCTTTAGCATCGTTCTGTTTGGGAAGTATCTCGCATACCCCCTTCGGCCAGCGTAATCGGCAAACGACACGAGTTCTCGTGATAGCCTCTTCATGGTATTGGCGCGCTGGATGTCGCCGTGTCTGTGATCCCAGTAATGCCGACGGTAGCGACGCTGATGCCAAGCCAGGTCTGGATCGTATCTTTCCTCGGCTTGGCGATTATTGTTCACTTGTGGCTGCACAATGATCGAGCGGGGGCGGCCTCTTCCCGGCGATCGCCTCGTTTCAGCTCCAGCTCGATCCGCCGTCGGTGAAGACGTCGACGTCGTAGTTGGCGTGGCTGTCGAAGTGGTTGGCCATCGCGGGCCCGTGTCTCGTCTCGGGATGACCCAACCTTCACCACCTTGGCCGCCTGCCGCTGACTCGCTGTTGTTATTGCCGCTACTACCGCTGGCACTGGCATTCTGATCAGAATTCGCCGGCTCCGCCGATTCGCCTTCTTTTGCTTTTTGTGGGCGTTCGCCTCCTCGTCTGATGCTCTTTTTCGGTTTCCCGACTCGGCCGCTCGGCTTTTTCGATTATCAGACTCTTCGTCCGTATCTGACGATTCGCCAGCCGCCATTTGGATCGCCACCTGCTTTTTGCGCATCGACGGCGGGCAGAGTTGCATCCTCCTCGGATGGTACTTCTTTTTAGGCTTCTCAGCCACTTTCTCCGGCGCCCGCTGTGGTTTCTGTTGCTGTTGTTGCTGGAGACCCGAAGGACCAGGGCGGTCATGATCCATTTCGTCAGACGAAATCACCACCGGTGGCGACTTTGGGAGCGGATTCGCTGTAGGCGGTTTCGAGACTTTCTTCTTTCCTGCGGTTTCCCGCTCAGTTGATGTTGGCTGTTCAGCCAGAAGATCGTCTTCGTCCTGCGACATGTCTTCCGCTCTTGAGTTGTCCGCGCTAGTCGGAAGATCCATCACCAGTGGGCCTGGGGATCCTGAAATAAGGATTAACATTGTAAATCCTTCAAATGTCAGATAGAACTCAAAAAACTGTACGTGGGCCACGATAAGCAGGAATGCAAATCGTTCCCATATTAGGAATTCTTTCGGTAGTCTGTCGACTCTAATAGCACCGTTTTCAGTAAAAGTTAGCCTAAATTGGGTGAACACCCTCAATGCTAACCAAAATCGCCTGAGAACTTGGGCCGAAGTAAATTTCAGTTTCTTTAGCAGTCGCCAAAACAAAACCGACGGGTGGGTAAATTCATCCTCCACTAATTCCCTACCTAGAAGATCATTTTCCTCATCTTCGACCGCGTGGATGGTGATGCTATCTTCGATTGGCGTCACTTCCATTGGAACTGGCGTTCCCTGGGCTGAAGCTGATTCCTCCGGTTCCGGAGCAGTTTCGATGGGCTCGATGCCGCTGTTGTGCTCGTTGTAGCCAGCGATGAAGTCAGCCTCGTCCAGTAGATCAGCTGGGTCGTCCATGGGCTGGTCGACGAGCATTCGCTCTGCTTCGCGTGTCCCGTCCTTGTCGGACATCTCAAGCCGATTCCGGATCTGAAAAGAGGGGAATAGGTTAGCCATGTTACACATATTATCTTGAAATTTTCTTACAGGAGAGAGACAGAACAGATAATAGAACTAAAAGCTTCCTATAGGATCAACAATACCAGGACTGGCATGAATAGAACAACGGGTGTGAAGGTTTTAAGCAAGAGGAAAGGTTGCGATCGCAGCCGAAACGCATTTGCACAGCACAGAAGGGTAGATAAAGGACGGGTTTCCCCTTCTTTTGCAGCAGAAAAAACGAGCGATTTTTGAGCAGTGGTATAAACAAGGAAGAATGGGCGGGTTCACTCCGAAAAAGTATAAGGCGATCGCCTGACTGAAGACTGGCTCCTTCTAGCCTCGATTTTAGCCATTCGGCTCCCAAATTGTCCGGACAATTCTCCGGCTTTTCGCTTTCTCTGAAACCAGAAGATTAAGGGCCGGAAACATTTCTCTTATTCTCACCTTTTTCTCTAAGAAAACGGCCGCCAGCTTCTCTTTCAATTCATTTTGGATCAGAAAAATGGTGATTTACTTCATGCTGGCAGTGAGTCGAAGCGCGATTGAGCCGAGCGGCGCACCTGATTGGGCGCGCGGTGCACGTGCCGCCTCCGCGATGAGTAACATTTGGTTGAGCGTGGCTTGATGACTAATCTCAGGATCCTGAGGGTGAGTGGGTCTTCGTTGATTTCAGATTATAATAGCGGACGCTTGAATGGGGGATTTGTTGATGAAACGGGGTTTCCCTACTCATTTATTGTGTATTATTTGGTCTCCTGACGAAATTGTTCTTGTTTCCAGTGTTAAACGGTCTGATCTTCCCTTTTGTAGGGCGATAGCCCAAACCTGATACTGACACTAGATCCAGCCATGATGGTTTCGCCAACGTTGCCGTTGTGCACGCGAGTCTGTTCAGAACTCCTCTGCCTAGTCCTAGGCTGCATTGTCTGAAGTCCGTTTTCTCGAAGTCCTCGAATAGAGATTTCTCTCTCCTTTTCCGATTTTCTAATGTGTCGGTTGGAAAGGTGTCCCTTTCCCCAGCTGACAAAGTCTCGCAGGATTCTTACTTTTCCTGGAGCCACCAGATTGTGAGTATTCCAAATGATGGATCTCATTCCATTGTCGGTCTCCCGGAAGATTAGTCTTTGCCATCTGAAGAGTCCACGATTTTCATCGTGTTCAATTAGCCGCAAAAGCACTGGTGATGCTTTGTTAACTGACGACAGTTCTGCAAACTCTAGCGAAGCGAACGCTTCCTGCCAGATCGCCGAAGGCTCTTCGTCTTTTGGTAGCTTAGCCGTCGCTAAGTCCACCCAGTTCTGTTGCGCCTGTTCAGACGTGGCAACAAGGACGATCCCCTCCCCTGCTGGCCTAGATTTAGCCATTGATTTCAGTAGCATCGCCGCTTCCGTTGGTCTGAATTCCGCCAGGTCGTTTAAGATAGCGGTCGCTTTCTCGATCGTCATGACTGACCCAATCTTATTCCATGGATGCTCTTTTTTCCACAAGATCGACTCCTTTGCTCTTTCAGCGTCGTTTCCGATCCATTGAAAATGAAGCTTTGATTTTGAGGCCGAGGGGACCCGATGCATCAATAGAAAGGAGTTCTGAGTGTTCTCCAGCTCTGGAGGCGGGAAGACCGCTCTTACATCGACGCTCGTCGCCATTTGTTCCATTTTCTTCCAGACTTCGCACGGTTTCTCGCCCGTTTCCGAGCACGAATACCGTAAATTGTCGGCTACCACCTCAATTGCTTCTCTGAGTGAATACTCAGCTGGGTGTCTGAGCGTCTGCGCCGCATATTCTACCACTGCATGTAGCGGATCCGCTAATGGAATATCCGGCGTTTCGTTGCATATTTTTGCTGCAAAAACTCCCACCGCTCCGGCCTTCGCCAGTCTAGCCGCTCTAATTTTCCAGGCTCTGCTACCCGCAGCTTCGGCGACTTCCCAGAAGTCGTCAGGAATTTGCCAGGCTAGATCTGAGTCGGCGTTGCTCAACGCATGATCTTTCACCATTTCGAACCAAGGATCTGGAGTCAGTTGCATCTTGGAAAACGGGCCTTTGGCATTCTTCTTTGCTGCTTGCTCGAACGAGAAGCGCGCCAAGTCAAAGTGATTGTCCGGTGTGGCCTTTCTGATAGTTTCCCAATCATCATTGACCAGTGGGTTTTTCTCCCAAAACGTTCTTCTTTGTTTCAGGATGGTCTGTTCGGATGTCTGGCGAATATCCTTGTACCACTCGGACACCACTTCCGCCGTTAGCTTTCGCTCCTTGAAGCCTTCTAGTACTTCTCTGAACAGAGACAAAATCGGATCGGCTTTATCTTCAGGCGTGAGCGAGTAATCGCAGAAATCCACCGGGAATTCGAATGTAGTCCTGGTTTTCTCCATGATTGCTCGCCTCCAGTCGCGGGTTTTAAAGGCAAGTCTGCCCTTCATCTTTCCATTCCCCGGCGATTTTAGCTGTTCCGCCAATTTCTTCGCTAGCTGGGCTCTAATTTTGAGCCTCCAAAAAGGGTGCCGAGCGGCCGCCAGTGGAAGGAGTCGTCCTGTTTCCAGGTATTTTGTCAATCTTTCTATCCCACATGCGACCGCATTGTTCAAAATCAGTCGCATTCTGAGGCCTTCGCCTTTACGGTCCCGATCCTTTGTGGGAAACGTCAGATTTTCTCTGATGACTTTCGCTTTTTGGAGGGTATCTTTCGACACCCACTTCTCCGTTGCCGCAGCGTTGGCAACTATCGCTTCAATGAAGTCTTTCGGGTGGCTCAGCGAGTTCGGGATCTCTTCACTCATCGCCAGCAAGTCTACTGTGGCGAACGCCACCAAATTATTGAACCACCACTCGGGGTCTGGTCTCAACTCTCGTTTCTCGAGCTCGTCCGGAGTAGTTTCCAGGACTTTGCAAGTGATGTAGTTCCAGAAAGAATCGGTGAGCACCGATGTTAGAAGCATTTTGTGGTATGACCACAACGGTCCTAGTCTGGATTTAGGAAGCCATGACAGCCATGCTTGTCTAAAATCACCTTCTAGCCCGTTCAGGCCTTTCAAAGCTCCGTTGACTGGTTTGATGAAGGACTTTTTCTTTCCGAAGGTGGGCACCGAGGTCAGAATAATTCTTATCATCGATTCTTGGTCGCCGAAGCCTGAGAATACCAAGCCCTGAGAGAACTTCCTGTGAACGTTCTGTGCTGCGCATTCGAGGACTAGATCTGACAGCGTTGTCCTGGTTTCAGGACCCAATTCCAATTGGATTAGATTGGACAGAACTGTCCGCAAGGCTCTCGCCGTAATGTCCTTCTTCAGGAAGCAGAGAACAGGCTCCGTCCAGTCTGTTCTGACATTCTGAGCCTCCCCCCCGTTTTGTGGAGGATCTTCTCGCTCCCGAGGTTCGAGACGCACTAAATAATAGTCTGATGCTAGCGCATACAGTAGTGCTGGATCTCTGCCCGGTTTCAGGCTCCAAATCGCATTCGTTTCCGAATCTAGCACGTCCCAATTCACGACCAACCAAGCCGAATCCGACACTGGAAACACACCGAGTTTCGAAAGGACTTTCGAATTCTTGGCTGCCCAAGACGCCGCTCTTGTGAAACCTGGGTCGGTATGTGGGTCTAATTGGCCTCTTGGGATTCGGACTTTTTGGGGATCCCCATAATCCGGTCTTTTATCCCAGCTACCTGGGTGCAGATCTGCAAAATCCCTGTCATACTTGTCCCTGAGGGCCGGAGGTATATCTATCATTCGGAAGAAGGGTCTTTTCTCTAAAGAAATTGCTCTCTTTTTTGAAAAAGGTAGGTAATTAGTGGCTTTTCAAAAAGTCACCGTCACCGCTCGAGCTCACGCGCGGCTCCTGAGTGGCTGAAACGCCGCGGCGGCTGGATGATCCCCTCCGGGCACGTGTGCGTAGGCGAGCGCCAGCACACTCTCTCTCTCTCGCAAAAGTGATTTTTCGACGAGGAAAACTCGCGAATAAAAATCAACGAGGGGGAAACGGATAAAAAGGGCCGACCGGCCCGTCTATCTCGTTCCGAAACACCTATTCGCCAGGCTGGACAAGTAGGAGCTACACTTATTTTTCGCTGAACAGCGGCAAGTGTAAAATGTTGTAATTCGCCAGTAAGCTGGGGAAAACAACTTTCTCTGCGAAGCCGTGGCTTGCGAGAGGGCTCAACCGGTCAAGGAATTATAGAGCCCCGTGAAAAAGCGCTGGTAGCAATGAATGCTGCCGCGAAAGGAATAAACTCCCTAATTAATGAATAATCGGGGTTTGATCGCTATCTAGGCTCCGTACTGAGTAAAGAGCTAGAATTAAATAAAGTATAAAAAGCATCGCTAAGTCGGTCACATCGGAGAACTCCGAAAAATCGGCCGCACGAGCGTGCTTTTTAACGCGAATGAGCTTTTCGACTTGCGCCGCGCCCGCGCGCACAACAATTCTAGAGACAAAACTGCAAAACAGGGGTGGCGCGCACTAAGCGTCACCTCAACAGCATCTCAACAACAACGAGGCTTGCTATGTTTGAGCACCCAGATTTTTGGTCAGGTC